>NC_137962.1:19039685-19211527 GCF_963924665.1 Micromys minutus
CATCTCAGAATGTAGACTCGGGGTGGTCAGAGGGAGGCAGCAGCTATAGGGTGCATTGAGGGATGAAGGGAAGTTCAGAAGCCATGGGCACTGCATAGGAGCCTCTGCACTTACAGGAACAGAGAAAGGACATGTTGGAGGTGCAAAGTCAGCAACCATAGTAGCAGATCTTTCTGAGACAACAATTCAGACCCCAGATGGAGAGGAGAGGTGAGTCTGAGAAGCTGTGGGAGGAGTGGTGAAGCCGGAATGAGCCATACCCAATACTTGTCCTGTCACAGGCTCGGGGGCGAGGTTCACGCCATGGTTTGGGATCCTAGTGGTGAGCGTCTGGCTGTGCTCATGAAAGGTAAGGAGCAAAGAGAATGGCTGTTTTCCTTTGAGACATGGTTTCACTGAGTAGCTCTGGCTATCCTGGAAATCACCATGTAGATCAGGCTGGCCTTGATCTCACAGGTTCACTGGTTTTGTCTGCCATTGGACTCAACTAGAGACAGGGCTTTCTTAAGCCATAGCCTTGTAGATTTCGACAGCACCAGGGCTACTGTTCTCTGCCTCTGGGCCTTTGCTTCCAGAGTTCCCTGCATTAGCTGACCCACTTCTTACAGGAAACCCACGGGTTCAGGATGGGAATCCTGTCATCCTCCTTTTCCGAACTCGAAACAGCCCCGTGTTTGAGCTGCTTCCCTGGTAAGTGCAGGCAGATCTTGGAACAGGTCACAGAGACCTTCCCACATCTGCCCCTTTGCCTTACCTCCTCTTCTTTTTGCCATAGTGGCATTATTCAGGGAGAGCCAGGAGCCCAAGCTCAGCTCATCACTTTCCACCCTTCCTTCAACAAAGGGGCCTTGCTCAGTGTGGTGAGTCAGCAAGGGCTAGGCTGTGTGTGTGCACATGAGCCTGTGTGTGCTGGAGGTCCAGACAGTAATGATGCCTTTCTTTCCCATTCTCTGCAGTGCTGGTCCACAGGCCGAATCACTCACATCCCTCTGTATTTTGTCAATGCCCAGTTTCCTCGCTTTAGCCCAGTGCTGGGTCGGGCCCAGGAACCCCCAGCTGGAGGTGGAGGCTCTATTCATGAAGTGCCACTATTTACTGAGACATCACCAACCTCTGCCCCTTGGGACCCTCTTCCAGGACTATCATCTGCTCAACCCCACTCCCCTCATTCCCACTTGTAAATAAAGCTTTCTGTTTATACCCATTTACCAGGGTGAACTCCGGTGTGGCTGGGGTGTAAGACAGACACTGCTTACACTGCTGTCACTTTCCAGCTCCTTGGGAGCTTGATCAAGTTAATTTCATGTGCAATGTGTGCCTTGTGTGTCTAGTGCCCAGAGGTGAGAAAAGGAGTTACAGCTATGTGGGTGCTGGGGATGGAATCCAGGTCCTCTCCCACATCAACCATGCTAACTGCTGAGCTCTCCAGCCCACTGAGATTGTCAACTGATTTGAAAAGCAAAACTGAGAAGCAGTGGGGAGATGCCTAAGGTCCTGCACATAGGATGTTACACTTACAAGTCTGAGAAAACTCCCAGGTTCGTGATCAGGGACTCATTAGAGATGAATCAGTTTTATTGGACTACAGCATTTGCAAGAGATACAGGTGCTATGCGCTGGGCAAGGGTGGCTCGGGCCATGTTCAGGGCACCCTCTCGAGTGTGGTGCCCACCAATGAAGCCACTGGCATGGACGAAGATGCAACCAGGAATCCCACTGACTTGGTCCAGGGCCTCATCCCGAAGTCCCCGCCATGGCTCAGGCAGGGGCAGCCTATATAAGAACAGATGGAGACATGAGGAACTAAAGGGAAGGGAGCAGAAGGGAGCAGGCGTCACACACTGGCAGCCTCCAGCAATGCTGAAACAGACCTCAAGGTAGGAACTCACCGACTCTGGAATGAGTGAGGTTCCTTGGGCACACACTGGACTCGCCACTGTCCAGCCTGGTCAGTGTAGATGACAAAGGTGATGGCCACTGTGGGGGACAGCTCAGATTCTAGGTGGTATAGATGCTCCTTCCAAGGGCATCCGCCTTTTGCAAGTTCCACTATCTCCCCACTTGAGTCTACCTGAAAGGGAAGCAGGGTGTGGCTAGGTTTTTGTAGAGCAAGAGGCACAGTTGACCACATGGGTCAGAACCATCCCTGGCCCCAAGGCCACCTCTCAGGACTACCTTGAATCTCTGTGCCAGGGCCTCCTCTACCAAGGCTCGGGCTGGCAGCCAGCTGTGCTGGTAGAAATTCAGTCTTTGCAGAAACTCCTCTTGCACCAGGTCCATCGCGCGCCTGAACCCTGCCTGGGAAGGGTTGGAATGACTAGACCATCTTGGACAGTGGTCCAGATTTTACTTCACAGGGCTTGGAAGATCAACTGTTCCTGTGTTCGGAAGTTCTGTGGCTCGGGCTCACCTCAGTGTCTTGGTTGGGCTGGTTCCAGGTGGGATTGAGCCGAGCAACCCGGGCACTCAGTGTGGTGGTCAGTGCATACCGAGGTTCGCCCTCTGCCCACTGAGAGATCCCGTTGTCCACCGCATCCACCTCTTCCACAAAGTTCTCGTACATCTAAAGCAGCAGCAAGAGAGGGACTCCTGAGGCTTAACATGTAGACACACAGCACCTCACTAGGGATGGCAGCAGCTGAGTACTGGGCCTGGGATTCAGTCACCTGCCTTCTAGCACTGTCCCACCAGCATCCAAGGCCCCAGCGTCACGGGTGTGGAGGGACATTGCTTGCTTTCTTTCCAATAAAGAAAATTTTAACTAGTATAGTGGCACACACCTTTAATCTCAGAAGCAGGCAGATCTGTGGGTTCAAGGAACACCTGGTTTACACAGTAAGTTTCAGGACAGTTAGAGATACATAGTAATTTTGTCTATTAAAAACAAAAAATTAGGGGGCTGGAGAGATGGCTCAGTGGTTAGGAACACTGACCCTTCTTCCAGAGGTTCTGAGTTCAATTTCCAGCACCCACATGGTGGCTCACAACCATCTGTATTGGGATCTGGCACCCTCTTCTGGTGTGTCTGAGGAGAGCTACAATGTACTTATGTACATAAAATAATTCCTTAAAAAAATAAATAATAGATAGATGTGTTTTATGTCTATGGGTGTTTTGACTGCATGTATACCTATGTACAGTGTATATTGTGGTGCCAGTGGAGGCCAGAAGAGGGCATAAGATCCCCTGGAACTAGAGTCACAGATTTTTGCAAAGTACCATGTGGATGCTAGGAAAACAAGTTCTGTCCATCTGTGGTTTTGTTGCTGAGATTTGAACTCAGGACCTCTGGAAGAGCAATCAGTGCTCTTAGCTGCTGAGCCATCTCTCCAGCCCCACCTGGTACTAACTTGAACATGGGTTTCAGTTCCTACATAGGCTTGTGGGAATAGACCCTGTGCTGAGAGGAAGAGTAGGTGGGTCTGGCAAACACAGGTAAGTGGGGAAGCTTGACTGACATCCAGAGCTCTGATGTGGGGCCTTCAGAGGGAGCTTGTACCACATCACATGTTAGCAGCAGCTGCAACATCTGACCTGAAGAAATAGAAAGATGCCTCAGATTCTAGAGCGGATGAGACACTGTCCTGTAAAGCAGGTCTCCATCAGTAACATGGTGTATAGGGAGCACCAACCTCGGAGCACTGTAAAAGGAAGTCCTCCCTGCGCAGCACCTCTCAGTATATACCAAGGCCTTGAGCTCACTTAAAAATGGCTTACTCAGCTACTTAGAAAACCCGCCAGAGTGGAAATGGAAACTAACCCCAGGTGTTGGCATTCTCAGAACTCAGCGAACTCCCATCATTCACCTGCGGGACGGTCGCACGGGAGCAGGTGCTGGAGAATGAAGCCCAACACCTGAGCTGGACAGCCTGCTATCTGAGGTGCAGGGAACCAGGTAGAGCTGAGGTCTGGCTGGTGAGCCTCACAGGAACAGGTACAGTTAAGTGCTGTCCTTGGTACAGCTTGGCTCAAACCTGGAGGTGTCTGTTCTTTTCCTGAGCCTGCCAAACTTCTGTGTAGGCAGTGAATTGTGGAGATGCTGAGAGATGCTCTCAACAGCCAGGGTGTCAATCTGAGCCCAGTGGTTCTTCTGATATAAGCTGTTTACTTAGAAATATTGAAAATTCTGGTTTTGTCTGGTTTTTGAGTCAGGGTCCAGGTTAGCCTGGTGAAAGAAGTGTGCTCCGCATGTGGAGCACAGGTTTTCTTGATGTATGTTAAGAAAAAGACTGTAAAATGCTTTTAAAGCCCTTCCCCAGAATGACGTGGTATTGTACACTTAGAGTTCTAACAACACAGAACCTTTCTCAAAATAACAAAATACTAAGACCACTTTCCTATATATTAATGCCTAGTCCTCACTCCCCACTCCCAGATGCAGGTTAAAAGGAACAAAGAATGTGCCTGATTCAGAGAGTGACTGAAAGAGAATGCCCCATAGGCTTATATATTTGGACACTTAGTCATCACGGAGTGGTGGCAATACTTGAGAAAAATTAGGTGTGGCCTTGTTGGAGGAAATGTGTCACCAGGGGTGGGCTTTGAGGCTTCAAAGACCAAGCTGGGCCCAGCGTTACTTTCGGCTCCTGCTGCCTGCCAATCCATATATAGAACTTGCAACTTTTTCAGCAGCACGTCTGCCTGTGTGCTGCTGTACTCCTCACCATGACGACAGATGTTTACACATCTGAAACCACGAGCTAGCCCCAACTAAAAGCTTTCTCTTGTAAGTGCTGCTGTGGCCATGGTGTCTCTTCATAGAAATAGGCCAGTGACTGACCAGAGGCCTAGTTCAGGGATGCAGCAGGGAATGCACAGATGGAACACCTCTGTCCTTAGGCCCCTACCTTGTCATAGATGGTGTCCACCACGCTGTCCTCTTCACTAGTGCCCAGCAACTGGGCCAGGAGCTTATGCCCGAAGTGCAGATAGACAAGTCCCGCACTGCTCAACTTGGTCTGCCATGGCTTCCCAGGGCACAGGGAACTCATGGTTTCTGTAAAAGTCCTGAGGAGCACAGGGAGGGGCTGAGCTGAAGGAGCTGCTCCGTGAGCTAGTGTGTATGTGCAAGCTTACATGTGGATACCAGAATATCGGGGATGGGCAGACGAGCAACCACTTGAGATGATGTTAGCAATTCCTCTGGTACAACATAGGCCTTGGCTGAAAGCTTCTACATTGGCATTCCCATGACAACATGTGACTGTATGTTGGCTTTTGTGTTTTGAACATTATGGAGAAAAAGTAAAGACCCTATCCTTTCAAGTTCATCTGTGGGACAAATGGCAGAGCAACTGTACCTTACTGTCACTCTGGTTCCCAAGGACCTGGCCGCAAGATTTCAAGTTCTTTATGTAAAATGGGGCAGTGTTTGCCTGAAACCTACACTCATCCTGCGTGTGTGTGTCTATTTGGAGACAGGGATTCTCTGTAGTCCTGGTTGTCTTGGAACCCATTCTGTAGACCAGGCTGGCTTCAAACTCAAAACATCTACCCGCTTTGGCCCTCAAGGATTGGGATTAAAGGTGCAGAACATCATACCTGGCTATAATTTCTTTTCCTGGATGGGAATGGGTTTTATGTGGTTCAGGCTAGGCTCAAACTCACTAACAGATGATGATCCTCCTGCCTCCACTTGGGAAGTGTGGGGTTACAGGTGTACATCACACACCTGCTCCTCTTCATGTATCTTCTATGTCATCTCTAAATTACTTACAATGCCTAATAGGGTGCTGATGTTGGGCAAGTAGCTGTAATACTCTAGAGGACATGAAAAGACTATTCACAAGCTGAGGGTGTTGGTGGGGGTGGCACATGCCCTTAGTCCCAGCACTTGGGAGCCAGAGGCAGGAAGGAAGTCTCTTGTGAGTTACAGGACAGTCAGGATACACAAAAAAACCCTGTCTCAAGAAACAAAAACAAACCAACCAACCAAAAAAAGGCTATTCACATTTCATATAGGTGATATTTACTTATGTATTTACTTTAAAAGGGGAAAAAAAAGAAAAAAAGAAACCAGGCATAGTGGCACACACCTTTAATTCCAGCACTTGGGAGGCAGAGGCAGCCAGATCTCTGAGTTCGAGGTCAGCCAGGGAAATAGAGAAATCATGTCTCAAAAAACACAACAGAAGGGAACAAACTTTCCTAAATTGGAGGGTGGAGTTTTGAGATTTTTGGACGTAGGAAAGTGAGAAACACACACAAGGAAAGTCTATCTTTCATGAAAGGCGGGGACAGGACGTACTTTAGTGTGAGTCCATGTGGGAGGTGAGGGATGAGGGTACAATGGTGCTGTGATTACACAATGTGGAACAGCCAGTTTTCCTAGCTTCTGTGAAAAAACACCTAACAACAATCAACTCAGGGAAGCAGGGTTTACTGTAGCCCCAGCTTCAGGCTGCAGTCCATCACAGAAGGGAGGGAGGCAGAAATTTAGAATACCGAGTCACATCTCACCCAGACAAGCGCAGAGACAACAAGAGCATGCATGCTTCTAGTGCTTGGCCATCTTCCTCCACTCACACAGCCCAGGGATTAGTGCCTCCCAAGGTGGCACTTACAAGGCAAGCAAGACACCCCAGAAACTCGGCCAACCCCTTCTGGATAGTTCCTCAACGAACCAATTCCCTGGTGATTCTAGAATCTAAATTGTGTCAGGTTGATAATGATAATTCAAATTAGCCGTCATAGGGCTGGAGGTGACTAAAAGAGCTGACTGCTCTTGCAGAGGAGGCAGGTTCCCGGTGTCTCACAGCTTCTTTAACTCCAATCCCAGAGGATCCTGGCACCTTTTTTCCTGACCTGGGGGACACCAATGCACTTGGTGCACAGATGTGAATGCAGACAAGACATCCCCACTCTTAAAGCCACCCCAGTAGATTGTCCTTGAACTGGAAGGATCCAGCAGCCTTCGGCAAAGATAAATGAATGGAAAACTGCAGGTGTGAAAAAAATTATGGCAGGAGGGGCCTGATGGAGGTTCCAGGCCAAGGAGCAGACCCAAAGCAAGCTTTAATTCCCAGAGCAATAAGTTGTTTGGCTTCAACAATGAGGCAGTGGCCTTTGCATGGACTTGGGCAATGGGGTGGTGGGATTGGAGCACTGAAGTTAAATCAAGAAAATCAGAGAACAGGCAGCGAGTTTGTGAACTCACCTCTGGTGATGATCATAACGGTGTCTCTGAGGGTTGTACTCGCCGCCCACATCCACCACGATGTCACACGAAGCCAGTTTTTCAGGATCCCGAGTCCGCACAATCTCTGCGTTCTGCAGACACAGAAGGGGCTGTCAGGTAGGAGTCAGAGGCCTAAGGTTGGGTTTCTGGAGCGTGTGTCTAGGGGAGGGTGGTGCTCAGGCTTCTGCAAGCATCAGAGGGGACCGGGTTAGGTTTGCTGGCCCATACCCTGTACTCGGGTAGGAGGCGGAGTAATGCACAAGCCAGAGCCTCGTCGCAATGGAAGGTGCCGTTGTGCGTCCCGATCCGAGGCGGTGCCATGAGGTTGTTGCGAGGTCTTTTAGGGGGCGGATCGGGCTCTGAGCCAAGCATGCGGTGTTGAACTTGAAGAACTGACCGGACCGGCAACAGTGTTAAGACACCACGCAGGAAGCGTCCACCCATATGGTTCCCTACTCAGGAAGGTTGACCCGGAAGAGGAAGTATCTGGTACAGCTTCACTTCCGCCAACCATCCGTCTCCATGGCAACAAGGAAAAAAAAAAAAACCGCCGCATGCTACTTAGTGAAAGCCTTCTTACAGCTCTCAAACGAAGGTTGGAACTGAAAGATCCCCACCACTGAGCTAGCCTGACTGCAGTAACGCCATCTTGCAAGGTAAACATGCAAATAAGCATGAGTTCAAGGTAAAAGGCAAGGCAGAGCAGTTATCTGTGGTCAGCCACCTGGCACCAAAGAGGGAGTGGAGGGTTCTTGCAAAAATCCCCCACCCAAGATAGGGCCAAGTCAGCTACTATCTAATCACCATGTCCTGGGCAGGTGGCTAAGGACCTTGTCCCCAGTTCGACCCACCGCCTCATTTAAATCAACTAATTAAATCCCTGTAACCATGCATCTGCTTCTGTAAGCCTGCTCCTGCTTCCTAAAACCCTATGAGAGCGAGTGCCCAAGCCTGGGACGTGCCCAGTCCTCCGAGAGACTGTGTGCCCGCAGGTACCTGTGTACTTTGATCAAATAAACCCTCATGCTGATTGCAGCCAGTGGTCTCCGCTTGGTTTTTGGGTTCAAGGGTCTCCTCTGGGGGGAAGGTCCTCTCTGAGGGTCTTACAGAACCTCGGTTCCAGTGTGTCTAGTCCAGTTTGGGGGCTCTTGGCAAAAGTACACCCCCTGGGAATTCCCAGTTCACCACCCATCCCTTATTTAATGCAAGAAAAGACCACCATTTGCACAGCTGGCACATTTATTAACATTAAACACAAGACCCTCTCTTCCCAGACACTTTTCCCAGGCCACTTTCCCAGGAGCCATTGCCAAAAAAGTTCCAGGCCCCTTGAAAAAGGGTCCCTCTCTGCTTCATTTCTGCAACACATTCTCATGCCTTGGCAGTAGCCTGTGTTGCCCCCAGGGCTGTGAGCTGCTGAATCTTCTGGCTCATCATTTCCATGACAGCTACAAGAAAAGAAGCAGTCACATCCTAGTGAGAATATGTTGGAGAACCCACGGTTAAAAAACACTGACAGTTAAACTGTGAGGGCAACAAATACACAGACTTCGAGGCTACAACACTGTCAGTATGCTAACCACTGGAATGTAAAAATAAACACAATGTTAGCCATAACCAGAAAAGACTGTCGTGTGAGGGCTGACGACATACAACACTGAAAAACTCAATCAGATGCTGAGCCTGCTGGACAGTCTGGACCTCAAGGCCTGCACTGGCTATAGAATAGTCCAGACACTATTGTATACTCGGATAAAATAAGGTTCTGTCTCAAAATAAAAATAAGTCCCCCAGCTGCTTTAAAATCAGACTTTTAAAGCACAGCTTCCTATACCCCTTTTCCAGATTGATCTAGTTAGTCTGAACTGGACCTACAGTTTCTTTTTAAACTTCTTGGTAATTGCTAGTGTTTATTTAACAGATTCCTATGATCCACAATCACTTCATCCCTACTCACTAACAGATTTATTTCTTCTCAATCACACAAACCCTTCCAGACTTACATCAAAGAGAAACATCTTTTATATTGTTGCTGTTTTTGAGATAGGGTCTCTTTACTTGCCCTCGATGGCCTCAAACTCAGAGATCTGCCTGACTCTGCCTCCCAAATGCTGGTTAACAGGTGTGCACCACCACATCCCACAGACATGGCTTTAACCTGGAGATGTCTTCATGCTTCATGTCTGTACACGGTGTAGACGTGTGTGTCCACTGTTGGGATTCTGTAAACCCCACCCCTCAGTTACCTATCAACAGCCAGGTATACCCCACCCCTCAACTACCCAGCAGTGGCCAGGTATGCTCCTCCCCAGTGACCTGACACTATAAAAGGAGCTGCTTGACCCCTCCTCTCTCTCTTGCTCTTGCAGCCTTGCTCTCCCCCTCCTACCCCTCCTCTTCCCTTCCCTTCCCCCCTCTCTCCCAGCTCATGGCCGGCCTCTACTCCTCTACCTCTCTCTACCTCTCTCTCTCTCTCTCTCTCTCTCTCTCTCTCTCTCTGCCTCTACCACCCTCTTAACTCTCCCATGACCTGAATAAACTCTAAACTATACCGTTGTGTGGCTGGTCCCTCAGGGGGAAGGGATTCCCAACATGGACCCCCCAGAGGCATCTCCCTTGCCCTCAGGCCTCACCACACCTCCATGGGCCATATGCCCCCACTCTCTTCATCCTTCCCCTAACATCCACCACTAGTCATATGTGTGGAGGAGACCAAAGGAGAACATGGCACCTTACTGTGCTTTGTCATTCTCTTCACAAGTACTTGGGCCATGTCCACCTTTCATGGAGATGCTGGAGATTTGAACTTAAGTCCTTATGGTTATGCAGCAAGCCCAAAGAGCTATCTCCCCAGCCAGCCTTTGTTTTTTTGAAATTTTAATAATAAATTACGTGTGTGTGTGTGTGTGTGTGTGTGTGTGTGTGTGCGTGCGCGCACACACAAACATACCATGCTCATGAAGGAGCTACAGAATGCATATCTCCTGTTGCCAGCTGCCTGTGTTTTCTGCAAGCACATTAAGTGCTAGTAACTGCTGAACCTGTTCTCTAGCCCCTATTGTTTTATGAGACATGATCTTGGTATTTCCTTAACCTGGCCTCCATCGTCTTAGCCTTCCGAGTACTGAAATTACAGGTGTGCCCCACCACATACAGATGGATTACTCATTTAAAAGGATGCATGCACACATATATGTGTATGCATACATAAAAATAAATTTCAGCTAGTACCTATTCACTGAGCTATATCTTCCCAGGCCTAATTGGACTGTATTTATTTGGAGGTAGGAACAAGTGTCTTTACTGTTCACACTGCAGCCCACCCTGGCCTTGAGCCCGCTTCGTCTACCTCCTAAATGATGGAATTTAAGTGTGTGACACAAATCCTGGCTGCTGTTTTCTTCTGAGACAGGGTCTTGCTATGCAGTCCTGGAATTCACAGCCATCCTCCTGCTTCAACCGCCTCAGTTTTGAGATTACAGATACGGACCAGCATGCCTTCCTTATGCAATGAATGTTCTTTACCATGGCGGTAGAAAGCGTCAGGCAATTCCCTGGGGAGCTTGTGAAATGGCTTAACACTAGAAGTCACACAAGCCTGATGACAGAGTTTAATCTCTAGGACCCAGAGTTGAAGGAGAAAAACAATTTCTGAAGTTTTCCTTTCAACTTCCCCATGTACATCATAGCACTTCTAATGGCCCTTGTCTGTCTGTCTGTCACTCCCCCCCCCCAATAATAAATACAACTTTACAGACAGATAATAGCAATTTTATAAAAGAGGTGCCCTGGGCAGAACTTACCTTGTTTCATAGCATGCTTCTCCTGCAGAGCTGGCTGGATTTTCTCCATCTGTTTGGTAAGAAAGTCTATCTTCCTTTTGAAGAAGTCCTTGGCATCCTCAGCTGTCTGCAAAAGCAGAGGTGAAAGACTAGAGACCCCGGCCTACGAGACTTCTTCCCTTAAGCTCCTGTCACCTTCCCCAAGGACATCCACACCCTTCTCCCCGCTCACCTTCTCCACGTAGTAACCAGTCCCCACATCGATAAGCACGTGTTCCACATCATGTAGCTTCCCAGGGACATACATCTGAAAAGCCAGGATTAAGGGAAAACTGGCACAGCATGAGACATGGCTTGTTGGCCACAGTACTAACCCCAAAGTGCCTTTTCACAAAGCTGCAGTTGGAGCCTTAACTGACTGGCCACTGTAAATGGGGGGAGACAGAGTTGGTTCCTTGGGACAAGAGAAGCTGGAACACTTTCTCGTCCTGCTCCCATCTCATCCTTAAAGGAATTCCTGTGTTTTTCCACCTTAGCCTTTCCCAAAGGAACGGGGCAGATACTTAGGATTCTTTCCTAAGGTTTAGAATGGTATGAGAGAAAAGATAGCCTCACTTCCTCTGAACCATAAATTATCACTTTTATTTAAACATATATGTATTTTATATAAATATATACATACATATGTACCTACACACACACACACACACACACACACACACACACAATTTGTGGTGGTTTGAATATGTTTGGCCCATGAAGTGCTGCTATTAGGTGTGGCTTTGTGGAGGAAGTGTGGCGTGGACTTTGAGATCCTCCTCCTAACTACCTGAAAGTCAGTCTCTTCTCCTGGTTGCCATTGGATCAAGATGTAGAACTCCAAGTTCCTTCTACAGCACTATGTCTCCTGGACACTCCCATTGCTTCCTGCCATGTTGATAGTGGATTAAACCTCTGAATCTGTAAACCAGCCCCAATTAAATGTTTGCCTTTAATTAAAAGAGTTGCCTTGGTCATGGTGTCTCTTCACAGCAATGAAACCCTAAGACAAGACTGTATGTATGTATATGCATGCCTGGTACCTGGAGAAGTTGGAAAAGGTTGCTGTATCCACTTGAATTGAAGTCATCTACCTATACCATTTAGATGCTAGAAACTAAAGCAGGTTCTCAGCAAGAGCAAGTGCTCTAACCACTGAGCCATATCCAGCCCACGTTTACTTGTTTTGTGTATGTTTTCACAAGTGTGCATGCCATGGAGCAAAGAGGTCAGAGGACGACTTCTGGGAGTTGGTTTTCTCTTTCCACCATGTTGGCATCAGAGATTGAACTTAGGTTTTATGTGTGTCACCTTGCCGACTCTATTGTTGTGACTTCGAACAGTCCTCACCACACTGCTATTCTTAGGTTTCTCTTTGGACTGTCATTTCATGATAGAAACATCATTTCAAGGGGTGGAAACAATCTAGGTTTCTTAGTGAAAGCAGTTTACAGATGAGCCGGTTAGGTTGAAATTGAGAAAAAGAGACAAGTTCCCAATTTCAATATCCTAACATTTTTTTCCTATTGCTTTAGCCTAATGCCAACTCTATTGTATATTACATTAACATCTCTAAACAACAAAGAGAAACGCATTTCAATTCTTCATTGAACTCTGATACAAAGTATTACATGGACACTGGTCCGAGGTTAGACCAGAGAACTACGTAGTGTGCAACTGTTCTTAAAATCATTGGCTGACTAATCAAAACTCTCTCTGCTTTGGGAAAGACTGTGCAAGAAGGTAAGGTAGCATTTCCCGTGGAAAGGATACAGAACTCGTCAGTGGGACCAGTAAGTCTTTTCCTGTGAAAGTAATGAAGACAAACAGCTGGGGAAGGGTAGCCGCTCCCACGTGAAGACGTTAAGGGAAGCTCCCACCTGGGCTCAGTGTCCACAGACAGTGAAAAGAACAGCAACTGAGGAATGTCTTGTAAATTTTAGATTTCCGTAGGCAGCATGCGGGGGCTCGTGTGGCTATAAATACTATGTAACCGATAGTTTTCTCTAACGAAAACTGGACTAGGAAAAAGCGACAGAGAAGCTGGCTAGCGACGTTTCCCCAGGTGCCCTCACCCGCCTAGCCCATACCCTCGTTGCTCTTGTTCAGCACGTTCAGACAGTCCTTGGCTTCCACGTACTTAGTCTGTACCACCTTGAGCTGAGCAATGGACGTTGACAAAAACTCCACTTCCTACAGAAGCCGGGGAGAAAAAGGGTCAGCTCAGAAACCGAGAAAGGGGAGTTCGGGCAGAGGGGGCGGAACCTGGGGACCCAATAGGGGTTTCCCAGGGAAAGGAAGCCTCCCCCACTAGGAGGG
Source organism: Micromys minutus (assembly GCF_963924665.1). Lineage (NCBI taxonomy): Eukaryota > Metazoa > Chordata > Mammalia > Rodentia > Muridae > Micromys > Micromys minutus. The sequence continues at coordinate 19,053,003 of NC_137962.1, forward strand.
CACGCAATCGGAGGATGTGAAGCACGAGTAAGGTGCTGGTCCTCACCTGGTCCAGCTGGCTCTTGAGCATTTCCAGTTGCGGCAGATTCAGCTCCGTGATGTTGATCGACTGCGCCATGTTGGGAAGGAGGACTGCCAAAAAGGAAGCCGGCTGTGCGAGTGACGCTCTAGCCACTCTGCGTTAGCTCTATGGTGCCGCAAGGGGATACGCTCTGCGCCCGTGGTCTCTATGATCCTACGTTTCCGACTGGTTGTATGGATTTCAGCTTCGTTAGAGGACAGAACAGTTTTTCTTTTCGCAGGGTACACTGAGTCTGGCACGATTAATTAGTAAACGCAGCTTGATCCCTCGAAACTCACAACCACAAGATTGTAAAGCGGTGTACGCTACTGCACATTGTTGGGACAAGCTGGGAGCCAGTGTTCTGATTGTACCACTAATGTGCATAAAGTGGAAATGCCAAACAGGAGCAACTGTCAACCAACTACATTTATTTTTGAGTTTCAGTTATGCAGGCAAACCAGACTTAGGTCTTCTGAAAGAGCAGCCCAGTGCTCTTAACTACTGAGCATCTGTCTAGCCCCACCATAATTGTTACTGTGTGTTGGATATGAAGGACATATGTGCTTCCCAGCAACTTTCAACAGTTTAGTTGGAGCGACAAACATGTGAGTAGCAAACCCCATAGTTGCCGCTGTTGCCATTGCTAAAGTGTAGCAGCCTTCATGAGATAAACAGTGATTTCTAGAATCATCCAGGAAACAATGGCAGTCTAGGATTAAGAGTCTGCATTGCACTATTATCACTGCCTTTCTTTGCTCCAATATCAACTTTGCTTTTTTTTCTTTTTTAAACTGACATAGTATTATTTTGTAGCACTGGCTAGCCTGAAACTCAACAGTAAATACTAAGCTGGCCTTGAGGTCACTGTTTGCCTCTCACTCTTAACACTTTGTTTTTGGTTTTGGAGACAGGGTTTCTCTATGTCACCCTGCTATTCTAAAACTTGCTAAGTAGACCAGGCTGGGGTTAAAGCTATGCACCACTGGGCCACTTTCAGTATTTTGATGGCCCTCTATTCAGCTTCACCACCCAAGCCCCAGCTGCACCAATCTTTGTCCCGTGGTGGTCTTTCTTCCCAAAGCTCTCAAACGCTGAACCCCCTTGTACACTTCCAATCTGCTTATATTCATAGAGCAGGAGTGAGGGGAGGAGCTTGAACTCTCACAAACCAAGATTGGTATATCTTTATTAAGGTCACATTAAAGTAAATATTTCATAGAAAACACCAGGGAAAAATCACTTTTAAAACTCTAAATATTCAAAAGCAAGTTTGGAGGTAGATAGTCACAGCTTCTACCATAAATAAGACAGCTTCAGGGTGTTTGTAGAGAGACAGGTAAGCCATAGGCTACAGGTGCAGCACCAATAAGATACTTGAGTCGAGGGGCCTGGCGGGCTTGGCTGGCATAGTAGAGAAGGGGAGCCCCTGGGCCTGCTCCCAGCCAGCTCTGCAGCAACGCCTCTGTGTAACGGTCAATGTCACGATCAGTCACATCCCAGAGATTACCTAGAAACAAGGGGCTTGGGAGAAAGAAATACAAAGTAAGGGCTCTGTAACGGGAAACACTGGAAAGCATTATTGGAAGCTTGAACGAGGGGCTCCCTTGGCTGATAGTCCCAGGAGAGTCTGGGAGAGGAAAGCTGAATGTGAGAAATCAGGGTTCAGACCTGGGAAAGAACCTGAGGATAGGGGCCAGAGCTTTCACGTCCTTGCCCTTTGACCTTACCAGCCAGCCATGATGTACTTGAGCACGATGCCAGCCCCCTCCAGGTTTCCATGCACTGCGAGGGCTGCACTGCTGCAGCCGAAAAGCAGGGCCACTGCGCGGCAGCTTAGCCGCAGCACAGCCTGCCCATCAAGGAAACGGGCACCAGCTCCATGCCCTGCATAGCTAAGGCAGAAGGAAGTGAGACAGCACTGAATACCTGTTTCCAGAGGCCCTAAGATGCACAATCAACCATAAAGATACCACCCTCCAGAATGGTCCTCTCCCAACTTCCCTGCCCCACACACTCACATATATAAATCGCGCTCCGTCAGGGCAGCCTGCACCTGCTCGAGACTTGGCACTTCCCCAATCACTCCTTTCCATCCGGCTTCACTGGAGGAAGAAGCTGGTAAATCAGTACATGGCAGACAACCACGCAGCAAGGAGCATGCAGCAGAGGGAGCAGCAGACAGAATGAGACGTAGCCACTGATTGTGGAGCAAAAGCACACAGGTACCCCTGCTCCGTGCCTCAACCCGTCCCCACTCTACTTTATGCTTTCATCATCTGACCTGCTAAAACTGGCTCGAAATCTCTCCTCTGTGCTTGACAGGTTGCTGTGAGGGTTTAGCACGTAGAAGGTATTCCGTGGATCAACACCTTGGCTCAGCACTGATGAGGCCCCAGCCTGAGGGGAAAGCACTGACAATTAGGTTCTTGGTCCAGGAAGCCCAGCCCCAGCATACTCTAAGCCCCTCTATAACCGACCCATTGTTCCCCTCTCCTATCCCCCAGGGCTCTAGCCTTCTTTCCTTAGGCTTTACCCAACTGCCAATCATTCAGGCCCTGTCTCCAGTTCCCCACCTCTTTAGTGATTGAGTAGCTGAGCAGGAAGCGCAAGGATGGCAGCCGGGTGACCGGCTGTGCTCGGAGACTGGGCATGCTTTCCCATGGCAGCTTTTGCAGGTCCTGGAAAAAAGTGTTTCAGGGTCACTGTCACCAGCCAAACTCAAATGTCTAAAGAAACCTAGAGAAGACCTTGTGCTCATTACCCCCTGGACACCTTTCAGTGCCCTAGCTCTTTACCTTATCTAACACCAATACAAGATGTTGACTTGGAGGGGCTGCCTGGTTCTGTACCCGTCCTACTGCCTCGCTGAGGAGAACTTGGGCTCGCTCAGGCTGGACTGGGCACAGCCCACATGCCAAAGCATGAACATCCTGGCTGGTAAGGATTCTGGCCCCACTAAGAATGACCTAGAGGAGAACAGAGGTTAGTGGGTGTGGGTGCCACACTCACCACCATGGCTGGCGGAACACGGCTATGCTCTCCCTCATCTCCTCTACTCACTTTTAGGAGTGTGGAGTCAGGATATTCCCAGCCACATTCCTGCAGCAACTCTTGTAGTTGGGAGGCCTCCTGGGCAAGGCCAGGGTCAGTGCTACCTGGCAGCAGCAGCCCCCTCCAGCAGCCCAGCACATGCTCCTCTAGGGAGGTGATGAGTGCCTAGGGCAAGGACGGAGCTTTCAGTTATACAGAAATACGCTTACAACCAGGAAATTCTACGTCTTACAAAGTCCGAAACGTCTTCTCATTTTCACTTGATCTTAGCCAAAAGGCCGAGAAGCAATGTCTTCATTTTCGAAGACACTCACAAGGTTGAAGATGCGGCTATGTGGTTGACAAATACGAACGGTGGACAACAGTCTACATCCTTCAGTCTATTTTTCTATCTTTGTTTTCTTTTCTTTTTCTTTTTGAGATAGGGTCTTCCTATGTAGCTCTGGGTATCCTAGAACTTAATATATAGACCAGGCTAACCTCTATGTAGTATGTATTCCCTATGTAGCCAAAATGATTTTGAAGCTGGGCAGGCATGGTAGTACATGCCTTTAATCCTAATACTTGGTAGGCAGAGACAGGTAGATCTATGAGTTCAAGGCCATCCTGGTCTACAGCATAAGTCCAGGACAGCTAATACTACACAAAGAAACTCTGTCTCAAAACAAACAAGGCTTTGAACTTCTGGTTCTCCTGTGGCCATTTCCTGAGTGCTAGAATTACTAGCTTGTATACCCATTTTTTTTTTTTTCCCTGTTCTGAGGATCAAACTGAACACAGGGGTTCCTAAATTCTGAGCTAATGCTCTCTCAACTAAGCTATATTCCAGCCTTGTCAATCATAAGAGGATGGATGAATGGAAGGATGGACAGAGGGAGGGAGTGTACCTAGACTGGCCTCAAACTAGCTATGTACTTAATGATGACATAATGTCCTGCCTCTGTCTCCCAAGTGCTGGGATTAAATACGAGAGCTACCACACATCAGTGTCCTTAGCATTCCACTGGCATACCTCCTGTTAAGCTCCTTTTTTAAAAGTCCCCCTCAAATGACATAACTTGTTTTGTTTACTTTGTATTTTAGAGACAAAGTAGTACTTTGTGGTCTGGAACTCACAGTATCCCAGGATATTTTTGAACCTGAGATAGCCCTCTTTCCCAGCCTCAGGAATACTGGCAGTGCTGGAAACAGTGCCCAGATCACAGCTGGCATCTGACAAACACGCTGGCCTGGACCTCTGCTCAGAAGGTATTGCCCCTACCCCCTGGGCTTTTCTGGGACGGGACTCAGCCTCTCACAAGGGAGCACATACCTCCATCCTTTGGTCGAGTGCCAGCCGGCCCGTCCACCACACTCGTTTCTCAGTACAGCTGCTGTTTTCTTTCTGGTCCTTCTGGATGGCATCAAACTCTTTCAGCACTGCGCTTAGCGGGAACTTTGGGAGACAAACAATTTATGAGGCTCGACCTCCCTGGTGGTCCCCGCCTTTCCATCCCTTACCCATAGAATATGGCAAACACTGCTCCTTGGTATAGGAACCCTACCTTATTTTGGGCAGTGGGGATCTTCACAGTGACTGGGGGGTTGTCCTTTTCCAGGCGAGTCAGTAAGAGAGTGTTGCTCAAGGTTCCAGGCTGGAGGGTGGCCAGGGCCAACACACAGACAGTCACCCCTAACATACACAGAAGACACACCCAGAGTCATGAAAACTTTCAGGAGGAACTTGCAGCCTTGTCTTCTACAGTGTGCCTCAAAACATCTTCAAGAATCTTCCCTGGTCAATGTAGTCCCAGCTAAGCTTTCATACGCTTCACATGAACAGGCTACTGGTGCTTATATGTGTCCTTCACAGCAACTAACAAAAGTTTCCACTCAGAGCAAAGTACTCACACCATCCCTGTTCATACCAGGAGACTCTAGACACTCAAAATAGAGGAAAACTTGGAATTAAGAGTACGTCTGGTGTGAGAAACAAGTGTTAATATTTAAAAGGGCATGACTAACGAGGGATGGTGGTACATGCCTAAAATCTTAGCATCCAAAAAAAAAAAAAATGGCTATACACAAGGATCCTGTCTCAGAAGGGAAAAAGAAAAAAAAAAAAAAAAGGAAGAACACAAGTCCAGAGAAACTAAGCAGTAAGCACTAAGAACACAAGTCCAGGGAAACTGAGCACTATCTTATGCTCATCTATTCAGTCCTTTGACAGGAGACATGGGCAGAAGCAGATACTGTACCACTAGGGATCAGAGCCAGGTGCTCCTGGAAACTGTCCTTCTCTGCCTGTGGGAAGGCGCCAGACCCCAAAGTCCTGAAGGAAAAGAGACGCTGCATGCGGGCAAGTGGGACACTGCCAGGCCTCTCCTGCAGGTCCAGCCCCTGCAGATGCTCTGCTAGTCCAGGTGACCCTTGCTGCTTCTGGGCCCTGCTGTAGGTAACACAAGAATGAGTCAGGCTCCTTCCAAGTCAGAACCTTCCAGGCAGGTCACCCATTTTACACTGTGACAGCAAACCCTCACCTGAGCTTTCGGTGCAAGTGGGTGAGCAGCTGGTGACGGCAGGTGATGGAGACAGACTCAGCAACAAGAAATGCAGTGGCATAGGGATCCCGGTGGCCCAGACACAAGGCCAAAAAGCGGCAGAGGTGCGCGTAGAGCCCACTTGGAGGGCAGTGACTAACACCACGAAAAGCAATGCTTAATGAGTCAGAGATGGAATCCAGGGTAGAAAGATCTAGAAAAAAAGTCAGGATTATTGCTAAAAATGAGCACTTTAATTCTTAATCAATAGGAAGTTACAAGGAGTCCCGATCTCACCACTTACAGAAGAGCAGCTACTACTTACAAGGAATGTGCTAAGATTGTTCCAATAGGCCTCACTGCACCCTTTCCTCCCCAAAGCCCCCTTTACTATAAAGACAACAAAAGCTCAGAGAAACTAAGTCTCTTACAGAAAATGCAAAATCCAATAAGGCTCAGAGACTGCTGGATCTAGGAAGCCAAAATGAGAGACAGTTTGGGTGACAGAGAGATTACTTAGCCTGTAATCCCAGCACTTCTAGAGGCTGAGGCTCAATATTCCCGAATTCTGGGCCAGCTGGGACCAAAGCCACTTCATGCTTCGAAAGCGAGAGGAAAAAGGAAAAGCCTGGTATAGTGGTGCATGAATGTGTTTTCACCATGTGTGGGTAGAGGAGACAAGCTTTGGCTAAACAGCATTCTAGACCAGCAAAGGCTACATCACACCTTGTCTAAAATAAAATAATTTTTTTAAAGCTAAGTCTTAGGGTGTGGTAGTACATACTGGGTAATCCCAGCACGTGAGAGGCTGAGGCAGGAGGATTAGGAGATCAAGGCCTGCCTGAGCTACATGAGTTTCTGTCTCAAAAACAAAACAAGGATTCTTATCCAGACGGCTCAGTAGGTAAGTAGGAGTACCATGACTCACAAAAGGTGTCCTCTGACCTTCACAGGTAGGCATGCAAAATGCTACTTTCAAAATAAATGAAAAGCTGGGCCTTTAATCCCAGTACTAGAGAGGCAAAGGCAAGCAGATCTCTGAGTTTGAAGACAGCCTGGTCTATATAATAAGTTCTAGGCCCACAAACTGAGACCCTGTGAAGAAAAACATAAAAGACAGGCTGGAGAGATGACACAGTTGTTTGTCCATTGTGCAAGCATGCAAAGCTGTGGACGCTCAGCAGACACTGCGAGAACCAGCCAGGCATGGGCGCCTGCAACCCCAGTGCTACAGAGGCAGAAACAAGTGCAGCCCTGGGGCTTGCTGCAGCCACTCCGTCAGTGAGCGAAAGCAACTGAGGAAGACATCTACTTCTGGCCTCTACACACATGCACAAAAACGACACATCTGCATAAAAATGACACATGCAGCATACATGAACATACAAAGACCTGGATGAGATGACGCATACCTGTAATCCTAGAAGCCACGCTGGGCTAATGAGTTTATGTGTCAAGAAAATTTTCTTTGAAAAAGAAAGGATAAGAGAGCTGGCTCAGCTCTCTCTGGGTAGTCTAACCTCAGTGGTCCATACTCACCAATGGGTGCAGAAACTGAGAAGGGCGGGAGCCAAGGACTAGGGTCACCATCAGCTTCTGTGTCTGGGTATAAGACAGGCCGCTCTGCCTTGCCGGAGTCCCGTCTCAACACCTCACGCTCTCCTATGGGCAGACCAGGGTCTGCAGCTGCTGCCTTCTCACCTAGGGAGACAACACTGCTTTTCATGCGTCCTCCTCCAGAGCTAGCAAAAGACTTTTCCTTCTGGGCCTTGGTACTGTTATTTCTTACGTTTTGATCCTAGGGACACCCAACAAATACTACAGAACACATACCTTCTGCTCGTCACCCTTGAAGTCCTACCTGAGGCTGAGTCTTCCCCATCAGAACCCCTGAGAATCTCAAAGCTTTTTTCCAGCTGGTTGTCCATGGGTTCTTCTTCAGGGATACTTCTCATGGTCTCGGGTTCCTTGAGACTCTCTTCCTCACAGTTTCTAGAAACTACCTTCCTGGCCCTCCGAGTCCTCCCAGTGAGACTGGAATTTCCAGGCGCACGACCTGCAGCAACCCTTGCATCTGTCTTTAAGCTAGGGCCCTTCTTAGTTTGACCTCGGGTACGGGACACAGTCCCTCGCCTCTTAGGTTCCTCTGTAAGTTGTGTTTCAACCGAGACAAGGTCTTCTAGGTCACTGTCATCACTGAAGCTCATCTGTAACAAAGGAAGAGACTCAACAAGGTTCAAAGAGCAGGTGGCACTAGGAGGCACTGGCAGGCCTCTGATTACATCAGAACTGACTTCCCACAGTGCTTGCCACTAAAAGCCCATGGCAAGTTTCAGTTTGGAAGAGGAAGTGACAGGAGATGGAGAGGAAGGATGACACAGCTAAGAGGGTAGAGTGTGCTTTAGACAGATAATACTTCACTTGGCTGGGAGCTACTGCCCCATGCTCTGTGAAAGCTATCCTCATATCGAGATCCCACCTTACCTTGAGGCGAGTCTGGGCCCGCCTGTGGACCCTGGGAGCCAAGGGAACCTCGAGCTTGCTCTTTGTGGAGTAGTCTTCTTCAAATATGGTGAAAGGGACACGAGGGCCAGCTTGCCTAGTCCGGCCTGGGGGCTTAGGGGTACAAGGTGGCCCTTCTTCCAGACCTTTTTGGGAGCTATTATGAAGGGGTGGGAGAGCAGAGGCTACCCGCCGGCGCCCCCGTCCAGAGCATTTTTGTCTCTGAATCTTAGAGGGCTCCAAGACTGGCGGACTTTTTACTGATGGTGGCTGCCAGCCCCAGGCGCTTGCAAAAAGTTTGGTAGTACAACAGCTGAAGCGGGCCAGCTTTGCAAGGGCCTGGACCAAGAGTAGGTTGGCTTGCCAGAACTCCAAGGATTGTATCCGCGTTGCCGCAAACTTCAACCCCGATGCCAGGACCTTCCCCAGGCTCTTTTCAGATGTCTGATTCAGGCACTCCAATGCCAAGTGTGTGTACACTTGAGCCATGATTTCATCAAAGAGTCTTGGAACACAAGAGGGGGTTGTCTTGTGATTCAGAGAAGCTTGAAGACTCTGTGTGAAGCGCTTGGTGGCTGCAGGGCAACCCTTCAGCACAGCTTGCAGCAGATCCAGACCCTGAGCTTTATGACCTGTGGCCAGCCTCACTCCCGCGGTGACCAACACCCAGCGAAGACAGACTGCTGAGAGAGCAGGGCTGGCACACAGTAAACACTCACAGCTGGGCAAGTGAGACAGGAAGCCAGGACTGGGTGGTGGCTTGGTCTTCAGGACCGGGGAGGAGTTTGCAGAGGGTTGGATGGGACCGGGCTCCTTGAGCACAGTGGCCACCAGCTCAAGGGCAGGGCCTCTCAGGAAAGGTTCCTCCTCTGGTAGGGGCGGGGAACAGGGGACTTGAGTTTTATGTTTCCCTTTGTGTGTGTGCACCTTCTTCACCGAGTCTGGATGCTGGGTCACCACACCAAACTCTAGGGAGAGAGCAGATCAGAAATTACAACACTGAGAAATGGTCTCAAGAGCTCTATCTACTCAGGGCTCAAACCCTCGACTGTACACACTATTTACTGTCAAATTACTCAGAACATCTATGTAACATAAAACAAAAAAAAAAAAAAAAAAAAGGAAGAAAAAGAAAAAAAAGAAGAGAAAAAAATCTCAGTGTTTTTTTCCCACTCAACAAGGGATCAACACCCCATTCCTGTACCTCAAAGCTTTGTGTTCCTACCTGGGTTGGAGCAGGTACACCCAAAGTAACAGAGGTTAAAAAAACATTGGCAGGCTGAGCATCGTGGATACACCTTTAATACCCAGCCCACAAATAATCCTTTTTTAAAAACCGAGTGGACATGACTGCGCCACACTGTAGGTAGAAGTTAGAGGACAGCTTTTGTTTTTCAGGACTTATTTATTATGTGCAGTGGTCTGCCTGCATGTATGACTGTACGCCAGAATAGGGGAAGAGGGCACCCAAGATACCCTCACAGATGGTTGTGAGCCACCATGTGGTTGCTGGGACTTGAACTCAGGACCTCTGGAAGAGCAGTCAGTGCTCCTAACCACTGAGCCATCTCTCCAGCCCACAAGGGCAGATTTTAAAGAGCTTTCCTCATCCTACTATGTGGCTAAATGGCACTGAGCATCTTGTCAGCCCTAAAATAATTACTGTTTGATTTTTGAGTCAGGTTCTCATTACATGGCCTTGGCTAGCCTGGAACTCAGAGATCTGCCTCCAGAATCGTGTAGTAAGACACGTGCCACCACACCCAGCCCTAAAAGAAAGCAAACTGCAGCAGGGTGTACTGACTTGTTGTCTTAGCACTGCAGAAACAGACAGGTTAGTGTCATGAGTTTAAAGCCACCCAGTTCACTTAGTGAGTTCAGGCCAGCCAGGACTATACCTTGTCTCAAAAAGAAAAAAAAAAAAAAAAGAAAGAAAGAAAGAAAAGGAAAAAGAGAGAAAAAGAAAAGGAAAAACAGAAAGGCCAACCCTAACCCTCACCCAGCCAAAGTCATCGCAGTGGCACTGAGATCAGCCAGGCACACTCTGCCTGCGCAGACTCGCTCTGGAGGAACATCGGGGAGCGACAATAACAGCTGGACTGAAGTCAGTGCTGTGCAGAACCAGACACCTGTCTGACTTAGAATGCAACCTAACCTTTACATATACTGCAACATGTAATATGAACGCTCCTCACCAAACTTGGAAATGAACGTAGAGCTCACCTGTGGAAGACTCAAGCAAGAACAGAACCTGCTGCAAGTCTGACTGACAGAGGTCAATGTCCCCCCGGGCCAGCTCCAGCTCACCCTTCAGTACGAGGAACAGGGCACACCTTGTGAGGACGGGATGAGAACCAGTCAATAACCTACTGTTTACCCAGAGTCTCTCCTTGCCCCTTCCCAGGCCCAGGCCTCCACATCTTTCCCTGAGTCCTTAAACTGACTTACAGCCTCTGGTGGAAACTTTCTATACCAGTGGTTCCCAACCTTCCTAATGGTTCCCAAACCTTTAATACAGTGCACCATGTAGTGGTGACCCCCCCCAGCCATAGTTATTTTCATTGTTACTTCATAACTGTAGTTTTGCTACTGTTATAAGTCATAACGTAAACATTTGACATGCTACCCACAAAAGGGTTAGTTCAATCCCCCAAAGGGTCTGGACCCACAGGTTGAGAAGCGCTGCTGTTTCCTCCCAAATCACACTTCAGGTGATTCCCAATTGTGCTCCTTACCAAGCCCATGGGCATGAAAGCTTAGGCAAAGGTAACACACTACCTATCCTGCACACATTATCAGGCATATGAGCCTCTAATCTTGGTTATCTCAGCATTTCCTGCTTGGCCTTTTCCCACAAATTTCTAAATATAACATGGAATTTCTACAATCACTGGGGAATCCACACTCAAAAGCACATGGCAGGAGCCAGCACTGGCGTCCTCATACTCACTGGCGAGGTATCTGCAGCTTGGTCGTAAGTTTTAGGGCCTCCAAGCAAAAGGCCTTGGCTTCACTCACACTCCCCAGGCGGCCCAGGCGGCCAACCAGCCTCTCCGAACAGGTCAGCACCTCTGTGAGAACCTGCCATTTTTGCACCAGATTCTCACCTGTAGTGAATGAAAGATGTCAATACAGAGCCAAGGTCAGATATGCTGAAGACAGAACAGCTATCACATCCAGTGTCCCTAATTCCAGAGGCCTGCTCTCCTCCTCAGACTCACCGTAATCCACAAAGGGCGAATCCGCAGCTGCTTTCGGAACTGAGAGCACATCACCACCCATCAGCAAGATGATGATACTTCTGAGGAGCTTGTGAGCGTCTATCAGTGCTGTCTCTGGGGTCTGCCAGCCTGTGTGGGAAAAGTGAAGAGAGGATTGCACCTTAGGCAGGCAGAGCTAATCAATCACAGAGCTCTTTCCCTGAGATCCCTTAGGGGTCTTAGAATTCCGTTCAGCTTAACATCCCAAGCAGCAGCTGACCAAGGAATCACAGGTGGCAGGTGGAGCAGCGGAACCATCTGCTGCCACAGGCACAGGCAGACCCTAGGCAGGCTTACAGCTTGAGAGCAGCCAGCACAAGAAACCATGGCCATCCCAGAAAGCCGGCAGTCCCTTTCACCTTGGTCCCAGAGCTGCTCTCGCAGGGCACCTGACAGGAGGTTGGATGAGAGGCTGAGGTAGAAAGCCAGAATTTGCAGGGCCTGAACGCGTAGCAAGTACCAAGCCTTGGATGACTTCTGGAGGGCAGGATCTCGAAGGACAGAAAGCAACAGAGAAACGCCCTCAGTCACCTGGGAGAGACAAAAAGCCAGAGAAATGTCACATAAGCTGGAGAAGCCCTAAGATGCAAATATCTGCCTTTAAGAATGAAAAAACAGTAACAACCCCTAAAAAACCAAAGCTTGGTCAGAAGAAGAGATCAAGGCACACAACTAATGTGGGGCAAAACTGAGATCTTTTGGAACCTACTAGGTCTTGACACCAATGCTCCCGTCACCCAACCCACTGTTTCCTCTTTCTGAGACAGTCTTGCTATGCAGCCCAGGCTGACTTCAAAGTCTACTTCCTCCAGCCCCAGTCTCAGAATTACAGAAATGGCTACCATACCAGTCCATCTCCCAGTTTCTAACCCCTTTTATGTATTCTGCCAATGTAGAAACGGGCAAGAGAGAAATATGTCTACTACCAGGTAAGGAATTTCCTACTGCTTTGCAGGGTCCTAGCTGCAGGAAAATTTCAAAGCACAGATAAATATCATGAAGATGCCCCAAAATTCCCTGAGGTGCAGAGCCTTTGGAAACTCAGGTGAGGAAAGAGTGTAGCTCAGGCACTTGAACAGCCGGCAGAAGGCCCACTCAATCCTCAGCACTACAAAAGGAAAAGGGAGGGGGGATAATGACTGCCTACCATGCAAGCACCAATTAAAAACCAGAGTTCTGCATCAGGATCCATATAAAAACTAGATGGGCACAACCAACCTTCCTAATGCCGAGACCCTTTAATACAGTTCTTCATGGTATGGTGATCCCCAGCCATAAAACTTTCCGTTGCTACTTCATAACTGTAATTTTGCTATGAACTGTAATGTAAATATCTGGTTTGTTTGTTTGTTTTCCAATAGTCACCCTTGTGAAAGAAAGGGTCCTCCAACCCCCAAAAGGGGTTGTGACCCACTTGAGAACTGCTGCCTTAGGGCAAGCTCTGGACTCTTAACAACACAGACAGATAGCGGGACAGCGGGAGTCACCTCCTGGTAAGCCCAGCAGAGCTGACTTCGAAGCAGAGCGCAGGTCAGGGAAAGCAGCAGGTACGGGTCACTCGTCCGGTCCAGGCTCTTCAGGCTTGACTCTGCCTCTTCCAGATACAACTAAAAGCAGACAGACAATGCCACCCACACACTAGTCAGACTCTTCAAATTTAAACCCAGTGAAACATTTGCAAACAAGGCACCGAATACTACATTATCTCAAATATTATAATCTGCAAAAGCTATTCATTTGATGCTTACAACACTCTCAGTTAAGTAACACACCAAAAAACAAAAAACAAAGAAACAAAAACCCTAAAGGACAACAGAGAAACAACCCTCAGCCACCTGGGAGAGATAAAAGCCAGGAGAGTCACATAAAGGTCCCCAGTGCAAACCTCTGCCTTTAGGGATTAAATGAAAACCCCCGCAATGCTGGGCATGTTTTTGATCCTACACTTGAGAGGCAGAGGCTGAGTGTGAAGCCAGCCAGGCCAGCCAGGACTTATACAGAAGTGTGAGACAGCCTGGTCTATAGTGAGTTCCAGGACAGCCAGGACTTACACAGAAGTGTGAGACAGCCTGGTCTACAGTGAGTTCCAGGACAGCCAGGACTTACACAGAAGTGTGAGACAGCCTAGTCTACAGTGAGTTCCAGGACAGCCAGGACTTTACACAGAGAAACCCAGTCTCAAAAACAAACAACTCCTCCCCCCAAAACAACAACAAAACCAGAGACAGAGAGGTGCACTCTGGGTAAAGGGACCAATACAACCACAGACAGAGGGGCACATACAGGAAAAGAGTAAGGGTTCACACTGGCTTAGGCTCACAAGAGGAAGAGGCAGAAAAAAGATTGAACCAAAATATGGTGACGGGGCTCGGGAGATGGCTCAGTAGTTCAGGCTTGGTTCCCGGCACTCACATGCTCACATGTATAGTTCACACCTGCCTATAACTCCAGTCCCAATGGATCCAGTACCCTTGTGACCTCCATGGATCCTGCTCACATGTGGTACACATACAGACAAGTAGTGTAAATAAATAAGTACATGATATTGGGATCTAAAGTGAATAAATCGATGAAAAAAATCATCTTATTAAAAATGTTTTTAAAAAGCTGTGTTATAAAGTCAGGATAGTATTGTTCAGGTTGTCAGAGAAGCCATGGAGTCTTTTAGAAGGGAAAGAAGTGATCAGATCTGTGCCAACTGGCAGAAAACAGAACATGAAACAGAGCCTGGGCTTGTGCAGTGTTAGAGCCTGAAGCCCTGGGCTCAACCACTAGCACTGCCAAGAAAGAAAAGGGGTGGGGGAGACAGAGCGAACTCAAGTAGGACAGTCAACTGAGTCAAGAGGAACAGGTGGGAAAAGAGGGCTGATCTGCAGAACTCAGTGACCAGCAGAGAAGCCTCCGGAATTCCTCACTCTAATGCACTACAACCAATTTTCACAAGGAAAGATGGGCCTTGAAAGCCATTTGGCCGCTGTAGCCTCAGACTCAACAAGTCAGCACTCACCTGGGCGTAGCTGGGACAGCCAAGGTTCAAGAGTAGTTGGGTAAGCTGGCAGGAAGAGCTGATTGCCTTTGTGAGGTCCTGTAGTCTCTTAGATACAATCTGAAGGAGCAGGAGGGTCTCCAGAGCCTGCAAGGGCTGGTCATCCAAGAGCAACATGTTGACTCAAATTCTATGAGAGCCTGTATGTCCCCCAACCCCCAGGCTTCTGAAACCTGGGACCTCAGGGCGTTCATATCAACTACCCAGAAATCTATCAACTACCACCCTCAGGGGACCTACAACCACTTTACACACTTTGGGCCTTGGGGCAGGGTGTCATGTGACTCATGACACCGGCCTCACTCAAACTCGCTATGGCCTTAGGTTGGGTGGTGGTGGTACAGGCCTTTAGTCCTAGCACTTGGGAGGCAGAAGCAGGTGGATCTCCTTGAGGTTAAGGCTAGCTTGATCTACAGAGGGAGTTCCATGACATCTAAGGCTACACAGAGAAGCTGTCTTGAAAAATAAAAAAAACATACCCTCTCAAACCGCCATCCCATACACACATAATGCAGTTTGTTGAGCCAAGTTGGCCGTTTGTAAAGGAGTTGATTTGGTTGGTTAAAAGATGCACCAAACCCAAAAGAAAAGAATTCCAGAGGACTGCCAGGGCCACAGGGATAGGATTTGCAACCATGGGATTCACTGGCTCCTTTGTGAAACGGATCCATGTCCCTATAACACTGTGGGTGGCTGAGTCCTTCCTCACCCTGGGAACTAATGAGCAAATGGGAGTATGACAAACTCAGAAGTAAAATGTTCCTGGACACTGTGTTCTTTCCTTTCCTCCTTCCTGTGAGGGTTTTTTTTTTTTTTTTTAATTTCTAAAAATAATCCCAAAATAAGCATTTTTTAAAAGAAAAAAACCAATATGAATAAATAAATAAAAAGACAGAAGAACTGGTCTGAACTTCTAGCCACCTGCCTCTACCTCTCAAATGCAAGACCATCACCCCTTCTGTTTCAAAAAACAGCCACAGTAGCACAGGCTTACAATCCCAATACTGAGGAAGGGAAGGAAGGGCTCAGCTGTGATTTAGAGACCAGTCTCACTACACTGCCAGACCCTATTTAAAAAAATAATAATATACTGACTAACAAATTCATACAGTTTTATGTAAAAATTATTTTAAAATCTGAAAAAAAAGTACTGACAAAAATGTATTATATAATTTTATGCAAAAAATGCTTAAAATCTGTACATTTATCTTTGTTTTGTAAAATAAAGTTGTTAAAAAATAATAATAATAATTACAAAATAACTGGAGGCAACACTTAATCTCAGCTTTCAGGAGGCAGGCAGGTAGATATGAATTTAAGGTCAGCTGGATCTACAGTGAAGTCCCAAGCAAGCCAGAGACATACAGAGACCATCTCCAAAATAAGTAAATAAATAGAAAAATAAAAACTAAATCAATAGGGAAAGCAGTTCAGTTAGCAGACTACTGTTTGCTTAGAATGTACAAAATTCCTGGGTTTGATCCCCAGCACCACACAAATTATAGGCCTAGATTCCAATCACCCCTGGCAAATGGGTACTCACTGTAAACCATAACCTTGCCAAGAGGTTCCCATGCGCCAGCATATGAATTCTCATACTGTTTCTAATCTCAACAGCACGGAGCAGGAAACTAAGACTCATTCACAGATGTCCCATAACTTAGATAAGTTCTTGCAAGTGCTCAAGTGGTTGACCCAAGATGCAAATCTAGGTCTGAGCTTGTGCCTCCTTGTGTTAGACTTTACACACCGTATTTAAATAAACTGTGTTTACTCCATTATGGTAACTGGGGTTGAACCCAAGCCTTGAACATACTCAGCAAGTGCTCTACTGCTGAGCTACCTCCACAGCCTCTCTGAATTATGATTTTAAGGCTGAAGTCAAACTTGCACTGTCTGTCCTGCCTAGGCAGCGGAGATTGCATACGTAGCCACCACACCCACTTTGCTTTGCTTTTATAACTTTGAATATTGGGTGAGTCTAAGGAGAGCTTGAGGGTGTCTTTGCAACTCCTTAAAGTTACACATAAAAGTACAAAGTTGGCAGATGGCTGAGATAGCTCAGCTGACAAAGGCTCCTGTCGCTTAGCTTCAGGAACCACAGGGGAGTAAACAACTGACCTCCCACAGTTACCCCTGGACTGCTGTACTCACATCTGCACACATACGATAAGTAAGCACAGTTTTTTAAAGTACGTGAAATTGGGCCTCATATGGTTGCAGAGGCCTATAACCCAGAGGCGGAAGCAGGGGGATTCCATGTTTTACCCTGGCCTAGGCTCCGCAATGAGATCTTGTCTCAATCAAAAGGAAATGGGGCTTATCGATTAACACACACTCTTGCAGAGGCCTGGGATTTAATTGGCATTACCCACATGTCTGTTCCAGTCTCGGGGGATCTGACACCCTCTTTTGACCTTAGCAGGCACTGGGCACACATGTGATGTGCATATATCCATGTAGGAAAAATATTCATGCACATGTTTGTAAAATGATGGAGAAGGCAGGACCTAATGGCACAGCCACTTGGGAAGCTGAGGCAGGACAGGAAGTTCAAAACATGCCTAAATACAGAGCTAATTCAAAGATAGCACAGGCAACTTAAGGAGATTAAAAAATTTTTTTAATTATTTTACATGTATTTGTGTTTGTAGCATACATGTGCACCATTTTCATATAATGTCCACAGAGGCCATAAGAGGGCATTAGGCCATCAGAATCTGGAGCCACCATGTGGTTGTTGGGAACTAAACTCAGGTCTTCTAGAAGAGCAGCCAGTGCTCTTAACCACTAAGCTATGTCTTCAAACTCAGGAGATCCTATCTCAAGACAACAAAGGTAGCCAGATGTGGTGGTTCACGCCTATGATCCTAGCACTTGGAAAGCTGAGGCAAGAGGATTGCTGTGAGTTTGATGACTGCCTTGGCTACATACTAAGGTTAATGGCAGTCTGGTAATGTAAGCCTTGTGTCAAAAAAATTAAAAAGTGGGGGCTGGAGAGACGGCTCAGCAGCTAAGAGCACTGGCTGTTCTAGAAGACAGACATTCAATTCCCAATACACACATCTCAGCTTATCAGCATCTGTAGCCCCAGTTTCAGGAGAATCTCACACCCTCTTCTGATTACTGTGGGTACCAGACTACCCACAGGCAGGCAAGGAAAAGCACCCATGAATTAAAGGTTAAAAAAATAATTTAAAAAGGACCCAGAATGATATCACAGACATTCTCTAATCCTAGCACTTGGGATACAGGCAGGAGGGTCTGTGAGTTCAAGGCCAGCTTTGTCTACATAAGTTCCACTCCAGTGAGACCATAGTGAAACTATCTCAAAATGGTGGGAGTTGTGGCAGGGGCACCTGGATAGACAATTCAGTCCATACAGTACCGAGAACATGAGTTTGTGTCTTCATTACCTATGTAAAATTTAAGCATGGCCAGTAACCTCAGAACTGGGGAAGCAGAGGCAGGTGAGTCCCAGGCCAGCCTGGTCTACAGAGCAAGTTCTAGGACAGCCAGGGATTAAAGAAATGGTCCACCACAGCCCAGAACTAGTAGTTCTTAAGGTTAACATTGGAGTTTTCCACTTACACAAAATACCTTCGTGCATCCCCGTGTTAATGTTAACAATGCCATTCCCACCTTTTTCCCACACTGGGGACTGAACCCAGGACTTTGCACTACTAGCCAAGTATTGAACCACTGAATTATAGATTTCCTCCCCACCCCCATTTTAAAAAAAGTTATCACCATGTAATGCAAGGTGGCCTGTAACTCGTAATTCCCCTGCCTCAGCCTCCCAAGTGTACAGCACCACAGCCAGCAGAGACACACTCTCAGGGGAGGGTATCCCAGTTCTAGTTCAACCTGTGGCAGAGACTCCAGTCATCCCATTACCTTTGCCACCAACTGATAGACAGCCGCTAGGATTTGCAGGGAGGCTGCAGTCTGCTGGAGACACCGCACAGCTGGCGCTGGCCCCTTGGTAAGTACATCCTTCCACAGAGTCAGGGCCTGGTCCAGGCATTTGGACTGAGCTGTAAATCAGAAGAGGGTGACACTTTCTCCACCTGGCTTTCCCCATACCATGCTGTGCCTTTGAGCCACCCTTCTTCCTCACCATTCCACATCCCCAACACATGTCCAGCCTGTGGCACATTGGTGGCATCTGTTACATGCTTAGGAAGACTCCAGGGTGCCTGCGCCACACTGCTGACTGCCCTCACCTGCATCAGCAGCCAGATTGAAGGCAATGTTACTGTACAGAAAACGATCTTCCTGCAGTTTATCTTCATAGTTCAGGTCATTGACTTCAAATTCCTCCAAGTTACTAGGGGCCTGGGCTCTCCGATCCCGCTCGATACCCTGTTTGGGCAAGAAAGAAGAGAGATGGAAAAAAAACCCAGGACTGGTACCAGCTCGGTGGGAACAACCCAGTTGGACTCAGTTCCACATACTTCCTGCATCTTGGCCTCTAAGGTACAGATGTAGAGCCATAACAAGGCCTGTGCTTTGTCATCCAGAAGGCGATCCTGCTCCTGGGCCTCAGGACTCACAGACTCCAGAAGCTGCAGGGCTTCCTGGACAGCATCCAAAGCAGAGCTGTAGAGAGATGCACTTAAGTGGGGTGTAGCTGGTTTTTGCTACTTTGTGGGTTCTTTTCCACAACTTTAGCATCCTGGTTTCTCCCCCCATCATCAGATAGAAGAGAAAGAAGGATAAAGAGTAGGAAGAGAGACAGATATTTCTGAATCTGATTTCTTATTCTTGTTTCTTCCTTGAGCACCATTAGCAAACTGCAACAAACCCTCCCAGTGACCAACAACCACCAGCCCCACTTCTCTGGGCCCTAGCATTTAAAAAGCTTTCGAAAAGTTTCCAAAATTCCAAAGTCACACAATTACAGGAGCTGTCTGCAGCTGGCAAAAACACGCCTCTGCCAAAGCACAAGGCAAATCATAGTCAGCTGCAGCAGATTGGCGGTGTTTTTAGGAAACCGATCCCCATAGCAGAGTTCTCAGCTCTCTCTCACCAGTCGGTCTGCTGGGCAAAGTTGTGGTAGCACAGCACTTGGGCCAGTTCCACCAGGTAGGTAGCTCGTGCCCAGGCTCCAGCTGCTGTCTCCTCAGGGTTGAGCTCAAGCAGATCACAGATGACGTTGAAGCGTTCCTGCCCAGTGTCAGCCTTTACAGCCTTGTAGGCCCGAAGCTCCTCCCCCAGGAGCAGGGACTGTGTCTCTGCATCCCAGCAGCTCAGGCTGTCTCGCAAAGTCCTAAAGGGCCGATCAGCACAGGGTGAAGAGAGTGGGCACCTTGCTAAGGAGCCTCTGCCTCAGTTTAGTACTTGATGTACATCTAATTGTGTAATGCAGGGGCTCTGGGAGGGATCACATCCAAACCTGTACCCACAAAACCCTGTGTGGACTGGCTTCTAACCCTTCCAGTGGCTACACCCTATCCCATCTCCCTTCCTCCATGCCGGCTTTCTCCAGCTAGTTCCCATTTCCAAGTCTGTTTCTACTTCAGCACCTGTGTATTTTGTGATTAGTTCTTCAAGGCATTTAATTTCTCCTCCAGGCCTTACATACAAAAAAAAAAAAAAAAAAAAAAAAAAAAAAAAAAGACTTCCCTAAATGACCCACCTAAAGTTTATCCCTCTTTTAGCAGGTCATGGATATTCTGTCTTTATGAAAAATACATACAATATAGTTGGTTGTGTTTCTCCACGCAGAACAAGAACCAAACAAAACAAGACAAAACAAGATCATTGCTTCTGACCACAATTTGCCTTATACCCAGGCACAAGTACTCAATGCATAACTGATAAAGAAATCACTTCCAATCACACCTTTAATTCCAGCTCTAAGAAGGCAGAGGCAGAGGGTCTCAAGGCCAGGACTACATGGATTGTGTCAGATTAAGGGACATGTCCAATCTATGGGCAGAAATGGTGGTTCTCCTCCCCTCCAACTCACTGCAGTTGTAGCTCCTTGTCTCCTGCCCTGGCTGCGTCCATTTTGACCCGAACCCAGAAAGTGACTGGTTCGACCATGTGTTCGAGACTGTAGGGTTTCAGAGCTGACAGCCATAAGGTCACCATCTTGCAGCCCTGGGCCTGTTTACCCAGTTTCTTCAAACTCTCCACATGCAGCCGGAAGCACCTATGTAGCTGACCAGAAACAGGAGAGAACTGGAACATGGAGCTGCTGAATGTGCACAGCACAGGGAAGAGGTAGCAGGTGGTCCTCCTGCCTCTCTACAATCCCCAGGACTAAGCTTCTGGTACACTTCGCTTCAGGAGCCCTTCTAGTCAACAGCTGACCTGAAGGACTGTGTTTCCTTGGCACACGAGACTGTCTGGTTGTGACTGAAATGCAGGGCCACTCTTAGGTTTTCCTTCCTACCATGCTAACTCACAACGTGGGCCTTGTACCATCCCCTGCTTTTTATCACAGCCGCTCCTGCACAGGCTGCGAGCCCCACAACCCAAGCTCACGCCCTCCCTCAGCTCCTCACCCACACTACCCACGTCACTTGCCAACGTAGCCAACCCATCTTTCAACCAGTTCTTAAGACACTGCTTTTTACTCTGGCTGCACAAAGAACTGTCCTAAGTGTATAGGAGACTTCTAGAACATGTAGATGCTTGAGATCTAGGGTGACATAATTAACAAGGCGAGCATTACACTAAAATGTCCCTGAAGGTCACTCAGATGATTCTAATGTGAAGCTAGGATTGGAGCTGGCTTAGGAGAACACCAAATGTGAAAAAGAGAAGGAGGAGGAGGAGGAGGAAAAAGAAACCATTTTAAGGAAACTGCCAGGTGAAGAAGCAGGTGGACACCTCTGGGAGTTTGAGGCTAGCCTAGTCTACACAGCAAACTCCAGGCCAGCTGGAGCTACACAGTAAGACTCTGTATCAAAAAGAAAAAAAAAGAAAGAAAGAAAAAGGAAGAAAGAAAAGAAAGGACAAAAAGGAAAAAGCAACAGCTCAGGCAAGGTTGTAAGGGAATCATTGCCCTAGGCATGGTGCCAGCTCCGAGATCCTGAAGGGCTGTAGGCTGGCCCTTTCACAACTCCCCCTACATAACCTCCCTTTCCACACCTCATTCCCTCCTACCTTCTCAGGAGGCACTTCAGGACAAGCGCCTGACTTGCCCAAGCCCAAGTGTTGACAGACTGGCTCGGAGACAGCACAAACCTCCTCGTAGAGCTTCTGACTAAAGAAACTGTAGGCTAAGTTGCTGGTGTAAGAGGCTATAGGGAGAGAAAGGACAACTGATGTCAGAGTTGTTATTTCCCGTCTTGCCGAGATGCTCCACCTGAGGTCACCTCATTAGCTTCTGGATGAGAGAAGAACATGGAATCCAGATCATCAGGGAACTCAGAAGAGGACAACCTTTGGCTCCACATGGGCTGCTGCTCGCTATCCCCGTGAGGAAACTCACACCGGCAGCCCCTCTACACTCGCGCAAGGCTGAGCTGCACTGACCTACCTTACCTCCTCCTCCCCTTATGCTGCTGGTTGCTAACTGCATGTTCTCCCCTGGGCATCGGCATGCTAAAGGCTTTGTCTTTGTTTCTGCCACACCACAAGGCAGACCCTGAACACCTGATTCAGTGGCACTCAGACTCCGTGGCTTTCCTGGACTCTGCTTTATTTCGTTTAAAATAAAGGTTGGGGCTGGAGAGATGGCTCAGTGGTTAAGAGCACTGCCTGCTCTTCCACAGGTCCTGAGTTCAAATCCCAACAACCATCTGTAATGAGATCTGATGCCCTCTACTGGTGTGTCTGAAGACAGCTACAGTGTACTTATATAGAATAAATAAATAAATCTTTAAAAAAAAAAAAAAAAAAAAAAAAAAAGCCCTGGCTGTCCTGGAACTCATTCTATAGACCAGACTGGCCTCAAACTCAGAAAACTCCCCCTGCCTCTGCTTCCCAAGTGCTGGGATTAAAGGTGTGTACCACCATGCCTGGCTCTGTTTTTTAAAACAAGGTTTCTGTGTAGCCCTGGCTACCCTGGAACTCTGTAGACCAAAATCCACCTGCCTCAGCTTCTTAAATGCTGGAATTAAAAGCATGCACCAAAAAAAAAAAAAAAAAAAAAAAAAAAAAAAGCATGCACCATGATACCAGGTTGGCTTGTCATTTTGTTATTTTATGTGTGTGTGGTACCTACAAAGATCAGGACATTGAATCCCCAAGTACTGGAGTTACAGATGGTTCTAAGCCACCACATGGGTTCTAGGAATCAATCACGGGTCCTCTCAAAGGATAGCCATTGCTCTTAACCATTGAGCCGTCCCTCCAGTCCTGGGGGCCTTTCTAATTCTATTCTACTCCTTGCCTCCCATTTTCCATTACATTTTTCAAAACTGTATTTATTGTGTGTGCTCATGTCACAGTGCATGTGTGCTCTTAACTGTTGAGCCAGCTCTCCTTTTCATGTGTAAGTAGTTCACCTTTTCATGTTTAAGTAGTTCATTTATTCAATTAAGTTTCCCCCAAACTAGGACGAGGTCCCAGTGGCAGGAATGTATCTTAGCATTGTCTGGCAGTTTTGTTGAATGAATATGTTTTAGTAAGTTATTTGTGGAGCTGGAGGGGAAGCAGTTCTAAGGCTAAATATAAATAAACTCCAGATGCTACACATGCTAGGCAAGTGCTCTAATCACTGGCCTATATCTTGACCTAATACAGTTTCTCAAAATACACAGATGTAGTGAGGTGTGTTGGTGTATGTCTTTAATCCCAACCTCTGGGTTCAAGGACAGCCTAATCTATAGTTTCCAGGACAGCCAGAGCTATATAAAGACCCTGTCTCAAAAAAAAAAAAAAAAAAAAAAAAAAAAGGATACATATACATGCTTGTGATCCCAGACTTGGGAAGCTAAGGCAGGAAGACTGCTACTGCTATGTGTTTGGGCCCAATTCGTACTACATAGTATGACTCTGGCTAAAAAAGAAAACTAACAAAAATAAAGTCTGTAACATTGCATGCCAGGCACAAATATTTTTTATAAAAACAATTATCAAATTAAACTACCAAATATAATATGGATAAAAATAATCCGCTATCCTAAGCCTCACCCACCTCTCCTGCTTTAACCAGATCCTTACAGATGTCTCCCCCTGCCTCTTTAAACCTTTGGCACTCAGTTGACAGAAATGTACACACGTCCTACTAGCCAGCCTGACAAGTGACAGAGGTCCCCTAGAGCAGTGAGCCCCATCACTAACCAGTCATGCCCAGGTAGTCAGCCAGCTCTCGGCCTGACAGACCCTCTAAGGCCTCCAACATCCAGACAATAGCAGATCTGCAACTGTCCACTAGCTGGGCAAGCTCGGCTACCTGAAGGAACAAGAAGGTCAGGTCAGAAGAGTCATGCAAGGTTCACAGGGACTCCCACCTCACCCCACGCCCAAAACCAAAGCTTTTTGTTTTGGTTTGTTTGTTGTTTCTAGATGGGTTTCTCTGTGTAGCTCTGGCTGTCCTGGAACTCACTCAGTAGACCAGGCTAGCCTTGAACACAAAGATCCACCTACTTCTGCCTCAAGTGCTGGGATTAAAGGTGTGCACCGCCACCGCCACTACCACCTAGCTCTTCTGAGAAGCAACCTTAGACTGTCCATATTTCCTGACTCCCAGACGGTACCTGACAGCCTTGGGCAAAGTCATACACGATCCCAGTGAAGAGGTGGAAAGCCTGGAAATGCATCTGGAGCAAACATTGCTGCTGCTTAGAGGACGCTTCAGAGACCTGAAGGAGAAAGGAAGGGGTGGCTGGGCTGAAACCCAGAGACCAGAGACGGAGAGCTTTGTGAAAGGAACAGTCTAGAATTCTTGAAGCCGAGTGCAGCCCAAAGAGCAGCTTACCAAGGATCCAGAAGTTCCAGTTATTTAGAGCCACTCCCCACCCTACTCTAGGTCCCTAACTCACCTCTCGCAGGTGCCGGACAAGGGAACGGTATCCCCCAAGGAAAGCAGAGAGATTCAATATGGCATCAAGCCCATAGTGCTTCTTGATGCCTCTCTCCAGGCCTGAAAGAAAGAACTGGCAGCTGTCATACAATGCCCGGAGCGGGGGCGACTGCCCATCCATACTGTTGTTGAGAATGGCCACTGCCTTCATCAGGAGCTGGGCCACTGCCCCTGGTTTTTTTTCTGCAGCTTTCAGCAGCTCAACCCCCATCTGGCACAGCTGGAAGCTGGGAGCAATACTGCTGTTCTCTAGGTGGTCTCGAGCCTCCTCCACCGCTCTGCTAGCCTTGTGGTGGTGGTGGTTCCAGCAGAGTCGACGACAGTGTTCCAAGGTGAGTTCCAAGAGGCAGAGGGCCCTCTGAGGAGAGAGGGGACCAGGAGAGCGACCACCCTCACCTACTAAGACTCTGATCACATGCCTAGAAAGCAAGTCATATAGGAAGTCTGCATCGGCTTCATCCAGACCGTGTCCAGGAGCATCAAACAGCTGATAGGCAGCTACTGCTCGACAGGCTGTTGGAGAAGCAAAGTGAGGAACCTCACAAGGGACACTGACATCTTCCAAGAGCACTAAGAAACCCAAGGCCTTCAGCCGAGTTGAGAACGCCACTCGCCGCTCAGACAGCCCTTCTGCTGCCTTCCAGAGCAGAGAAAAACTGCCCCGGGTCACAGCCTCGTAGTCCTGAGGGGCAGCCTCTGGAGAGTTCTGTACCAAACAGGCATGAAGAGGCTGGACAAGGCGGAGCACAGTGTCTGGGCTTCCCTGAGTCAACGCGTTCCGAAGTAAGATGAAGAGAATGCGTTCCAGGTAGAGGGGCGGGCGCTGTGGGGTGGACAACAAATACCCATCACAGGCCAGCTCTGCCAGGTCCAGAATACTCCTCAGGTGGCCAGGGCAATCGAGCTTGGAGGTCAGCTGCTGGGTGCAGGCCCTCAGGATGGTATCACAGACTTGTCTTCTCTCGGTGTCTACTCTGCTGCTGGCCACATCAGTTCGACCTCTGGACAGGAACTCCTAGGAGCAAGAATTAAGCTGGATGACCAGAAGAGAGAGGTGGAGAAAGAAAAGTAGAAACAGGGCCCCACAGGTTCCTACGCATCTCTCCAAATTAAGTCAAAAAGAAAAAGTGAAGGCATGCTGGTACATGCCTTTAGTTCCAACACTTGGGAGGCAGAGGCAGGTGGATCTCTCTGACTATAAGGCAAGCCTGGTTTACATAGTGACTTACAGAACAGCCAGGGAGAGACCCTACAGAGAGACCCTGTCTCAAAAAACCTTTATATATACATATTATATATTAATATATATTATGTGTGCTTGTATACAATATATAAAGATATAAATTATATGTTACTTTTAAAAGTGTAAACAAATACAGAGTTATTGCTCTGTGGTGAAATGCTTTTCTGAACACATGAGATCCTGGGTTCAATCCCCAGTATGGAAAAATAATTTTTTTAAAAATAAAACAACCAATAAAGAGGAAAGGGAAAAAAAAAAAAAAAAAAAAAAAAAAAAAACACAGATAATCTCAGAAACTAGGTGTGTCCTGAGCCAGAAAGGGCCCCACCTTCAAGTCAGGCAGCAGCTCCTGGGTTTCCTTCTTGCAGCAAAGCAGAGTGACGAAGTTGACTCCTTTAAAGTTTCTCATGGCAAAAGTCTAGATACAACGATGGTTTGTAGAAGCCTACGAAGGGTTGTAACGTAAATAGCTGGAGGAAAGAAGGGTTTGAAGGTTGTCAGAGGATTCAGATGAAACGGGGGGGGGGGTGGAGGGGAAATCCCACCAGAAATCCTATGGGGGCGGGGCGAACTTGCCTGGACGCTAGGTTCCCGTTATAAATTGACGAGTTCACTGTTCCGCCCTCCAGGGCTCACCTTGTCCCCCGTGTGCCACCAGGCCACCCCAGGGGTCTCCACAGGATCCTGGGCGCCGACTACGCCCTTTCGGGAGCCGCCTAGCCGTTTCTCCCAGGTCAGCAATGGGAACGTCACTTACCGCGGCTTGAGCGCGCGGTCACCAGACCCTCCGCGCCTTACTTCACTCGTAGCCGCCGTTCCTCACCGGTCTAGGACTACCCTCCAGCCCGAGCTCCACCAAACACCCGATGGGCACGCTTCGTTTTCCGCGCCAGCACCTCCTTTCAAATATCCCTAGTAGCCAATCAGACGAGAGAGCGTCACGCAAGCCGGCCATGTGGTGCTCTGGGAGTTGTAGTTTACTAGCCGCGCTGCCTGTCACGTGTCCCTGGAGGAGGGAAAGACTCTGGGGCACCAGCTGGTTCTTAAACTGCAGTCAACTACTCTCACCTCCCAATCGGGTGGTCAACCACTAAGTCTTGTTTTGCCTTTATCCCCTGAGCTCAGGCAGGATTTTAAATTTCAAGAGAATTAAAATACTAAAAACCCATATGGCTGGCTTTGTGTTACTAGGAAGGAAAAGGTGTTATTAGCCTTCGATGGATTTGTTTTTGTTTTTGAGATTAGTTCTTACTACATGTTCCTAGCTGTCCTGAAACTCGCTATGTAGACCAGGCTGGCCTCTGAGAGAGATCCACCTGCCTCTGCCTTAGGAATACTGGGGTTCGAGGTGTGCAACACCACACCGGGTGTTTGGAATTCTTTAAAACTCTTGCCTTTCTATAGAGGGATGCTGCAAAGGGTGCCAGGACGACCTCCGGATTCTCCAAGATCCTCTCTCCCCAAGTGTGGATTCCAGCCTACATGTTACATATAGGCCGTATGAAAAACCTAATTTGGTGGAGAATCAAGGGCTAAGTGAAGACTGAAGGGAAGAATTCACTGTGAGCATTCAGTTTTTACTGGTACGTTCTAACCACCACTCCAAACACATGGCTCATTCAACTCCACCAAAAAATTCAGTTCAAAACGGGTCTTCAGCTACTGGTGCATAACTGGTGCTTTCATCTACATGGAACTTCCTTTCTTTTCTTTTTCAAGATTTGTTTTATGTGAGTATGCTGTTGCTGTCTTCAGACACAACAAAAGAGAGCATTGGATACTATCACAGATGGTTGTGAGCCACCATGTGGTTGCTGAAGTCAGGACCTCTGGAAGAGCAGTCAGTGCTTTTAACCACTGAGCCATCACCCCAACTCTAATATGGAACCCTTAAGGACTGAGATTATGGTAGCAAAGATAATTAAGGAGAAGAGAAGAAAGTAAGAAGAAAGGAAAAAAGGGAAAGAAGGAGGAAGGGGAGGGAATAAGAGAAAAAAAATCCAACATCTACCCCCCCCAGAAAATTTTAGTGTAGTAATGGTGATATTTAATGCAGACACTAAGGATGCCAAGATTTTCTCTCAAGTCAGGGGCTTGAGGAAGAAGCAGCCATCTTGGAAATTTACCACCTTTATTTCCTAGCCTTGGTCCCTCTCCCCATCTGCCTGCCTACTAAGTAGTCCTGGTCTCTCAGATGCACTATAAAGTCAAGGGCAGCACCAGTAAAGAATCCTCACTAAGGGAGGCTGGAGAGATGGCTCAGTGGTTAAGAGCACTGACTGCTCTTCCAGAGATCCTGAGTTCAAATCCCAGCAACCACATGGTGACTCACAACCATCTGAAATGAGATCTGATGCCCTTTTCTGGTATGTCTGAAGACAGTGACAGTGTACTTATATGCATAAAATAAATAAATTTTTTAAAAAAGAATCCTCACTAAGGAAGCTGAGGCAAAAAAAAAAAAAAAAAAAAAAAAAAAAAATGCTTGGAGTTCAAAGCCATCCTGGATTGTCTGGTGAAACCTAGTTTCAAAAACAAACTAAACAAAATCCTTTTTAAAAGGGGGACAGGTGGCTGGAGAAATGGCTCAGTAGTCAAGAGCACTGGCTGCTCTTCCAGAGGACCTGGGTTCAATTCCCAGCAACCACATGGTGGCTCACAACCATCTATAACTCCAGTTCCAGGAATCTGGTCCATCTGGGTAGCAGACACACACATGTCACCCAGACATATACATATACCTGTATGCATAAGTATATAAAATTAAAATTTAAAACCAACAATATTTGTTACAAGGCCTGTTAATCCAAAACTATAACCCCAGATACTAGGGAGCCTGAAGCAAGAGGATCTCAAGTTCAAAGAGTAAAAATGGAGGGAGTTCAAGGCTAACATGGGCTACTTAAACCATTTCACTTGCAGATGTTGCTGAGGATCCAGGTTTGATTCCCAGCACCCACATGGTGGCTGTAACTCCAGGGATCATCTGTCCTCTTCTGACCCCTTCTGGCACCAGACACACATGGTCACATACGCACACAGAGGCAAGTAACTCATACAAAAAAAAAAAAAAAAAAAGAAAAAAAGAAAAAGAAAAATGAACAGGCCTTTTAAAACAAATGAATAAAAATAAAAAGTGAAAAAGAGGGCTGTGGATGTAGCTCAGCAATTAAAGCAGATTCCTAGCATACACAAGGCCCTAGGTTCTAAAAATCGGTACCACAGTAAACCAGTCAATAATGAATATAGACATTTCCAGGATTCTCCTTGGAGAGTAAAGGATCTAGGAGAAAGGAGGTGAGCCATGAAGTCTTCTATGTTCTCAGTACTGACTTCCTCCGACACTTCAATGTCACCTTTTTTTTAAAGATTTATTTATTATATATAAGTACACTGAAGTCAGGACCTCAGGAAGAGCAGTTAGTGCTCTTAACCACTGAGCCATCTCTCCAGCCCTCAACATAACTCTTAACTATATGTTCTTTACTGAAAGCTGGACCCAGTGCAAGTCAGGAATGGGACCCAACCCTTGAGAGATGGAAAGAGTTCAAGGTCAGTTGTGGTTACTTATCAAGTTCAAGGCCAGGCTAGGTGGGAAGCCAGGAATCAAAACAAAGCCAAATGTGGTGTCTTTAAGCCCTGCACCCTGGAGGCAGACACAAGTAGATCTCTGTTACCAAGAAGCCTGACTGGTTTACATAGCAAACATCAGATCAGCCAGGACTACCTAGACACCTTATCTCAAAAAACAGGACAAAAAAAATGTGCCTAAAGAACTTAACTCAAGTAATGTATTTATGTGAAGGTCAGAGAACAACTCCCTATTTGAAGAAATCTGTTCTCTCTCCACCATGGGGGTCCTGGGGATTGAACTCAGGTCATCAGGCTTGGTGGCAGCACGAATCCTTAACTTCTGAGCCATCTCACCCGCCCTAAGTTATGTAGTTTGATCTTATATCTGAATACTGTGTAAAAGGGGCAGCCTGGAGAGAGGGGAAAGGGCTTTGAACTTGAGCCTGGGCAGTGAAGCCTGATTGAGTCCCAGCTTCATTTGCTCAGTCTCTGCCAAAGGGAGAACGAGCTCCCAGCTCTCAGGAGGAAGAGGCCAATGGTCTCTCTGAGTATGAGGCCAGGGCCTACATAATGAGTTCCAGGCTAGCCAGAGCTACATAGAAATACAGTGAGATAATCCTATCTCCAAAGGGGACGGGGATCTGGAGAGATGACTGAGTGGTTAAGAACACTGTTCTTGTAGAGGATCCAGTTCCTAGCACCCATACGACTGCTCAAAACCATTTGTTAGTCTACTTTGATGCCCTTTCTGACCTTCTTGGGCTCATAAACACATGTTGTACACATGTATACATTCTGGAACACACATACACTTAAATGTTTTTTAAAGGGGAAGGGACGTAGGGATATGGGTTGAGTCAAATCTACTAGAAATAATTAGAGGTGTATAATTATAATTAGGGATTATTAGAAATAATGAGAGTTACGTCTTTTTTTTTTGTGTTTTGAGACAAGGTTTCTCTGTGTAGTCTTGGCTGTCCTAGAACTCGCTCTATAGACCAGGTTGGACACAAACTCACAAAGATACTTTTACCTCTGCCTCCCAAGTGCACAAATCAGCTAGGGTTACATCCTATAACAAAGACTCTGGAAGTGCTTTGGATTTCAGTTTCTGGAAGTTTTGTGTGTGCAGCATACATATATGCACATGTGGAAACATATGTAAATACATTTACATGTTCAAATACATACCTAAACATGCCTATGTATATGTAGTGTGTGTATATGTATAGACACACGTATATAATATGTGTACACGTATACATATATACATATACACATGTATATACAAATGTCTTAGGAATAAGGCACACACACACACACTGTGTACTTACTTTTTCTTTGTTTGTTTGTTTGTTTTTGTGTGTCAACTTGACCCAAGCTAAAGTCAGAGAATAAAGAGCCACAGTTGAGGAAATGCCTCCATGAGATCCAGCTGTAAGGTATTTTCTCAACTAGAGATCAAGGGGGTAGGATCCAGCCCATTGTGGGTGGAGCCATCCCTGGCCCAGCCCATTGTGGGTGGTACCATCTCTGGGCTGGTAGACCTGGGTTCTATAATAAAGCAGGCTGAGCAAGCCAGGGGAAACAAGCCAGTAAGTAACATCCCTCCATGGCCTCTGCATCAGCTCCTGCCTCCAGGTTCCACTCCTGCTTGAGTTCCTGTCCTGACTTCCCTTAGTAATGAACTATGGTCAGGAAGTACAAACTGAATAAACCCTTTTCTGCCCTGCTTACTTTTTGGTCATGGTGTTTTGTTGCAGCAATAAAAAACTTTAACTAAAATAGATTTCTTTTGTTTTTTGTTTGTTTGTTTTTTGTTTTTAAGATAGGGTCTCAGATACCTAGGCCATCCTAGAACTCACTATGTAACTGAGGCTAAGCTTAAACTTCTGATATTTTTGTCTCTGCCTCCTAAGTACTGTGACTACAGGCCTGGAGCACCACACTTAGCTTAATTACAGAATTTATTATGTATTTGTTTATTTGCAGTGCTATGGGTTAAACCTAAGGCATTGCTCATGCTGGGCAAACCCTCTATCACTAAGCTATACTTCCATTTTCCAACATAATTTTGCTTGCAGTGAATATTTGAATTTACTTTGTTTTATTTGGGGGGATGAGTTTTTTGACAGAGTTTTTCTACATAGCCCTAGCTACCCTAGAACATACAGAAATCTGTCTGCCCCTGCCTCACTGATGCCCTTAAAAAATTCATTTATTTATTTCATGCATATGAACACACTGTCACTGTCTTCAGACACACCAGGAAAGGGCCTCAGATCCCATTACAGATGGTTGTGAGCCACCATGTGGTTGCTGGGATTTGAACTCAGTACCTCAGGAAGAGCCAGTCAGTGCTCTTAAGCACTGAGCTATCTCTCCAGCCCCTGATGCCCTTTTCTGGTGTGTCTGAAGACTATAGTGTACTTTATATAATAAATGAATCTTTAAAATAAAAATAAAAAGACTGGGAATTTAATCTCTACCACCACACACACACAGCACAAAGCCATGAATAGTATGACATATTTATTTTTATTTTAAATTATGTGTCTGTGTACAGTATGTGTACATGAGTCTAGGTATACAAGACACATTGCCTGGGAGTGGAGTGACAGGTGGTTAAGTCTCTGTGCATGGGTACTGGAGATAGGTATTCTGGAAGAGCAGTGTGTGTTCTTGACCACTGACCTCTCTCTCCAGTCCAGTATAATCTAGCTTTTCTTTAAAACATTGGTGGGTCCAGCAGTCAAGAGGCAGAAACAGACAGTTCAAGGCCTGCCTTGTGTACAAAGCAAGTCCTTAGAAGAGTGGAGGTCCTACAACAAGATTCCATCTTAACTAATTAACTGTCAGATATGGTGGCAAATTTAATTCCAGCACTTGGGAAGCAGAGGAAAACAGAATTTGAGTTTGAAGTCAGCCTGGTCTACAAAGTAAATTCTAGGCCAGGCTGTGGTATATAATAATGCCCTGTCATAAGCAATAATAAAAATTAAGGGGAATGGAAATATAGTATAATAATAAAATAATAATAACGGGGCTGGAGGTATAGATCAGCAGTTATGAGCACTTGCTTTCTTCCAGGGGACCTAAATTTAGTTTCTATCACCTACAAAGCAGCTCACAACTGTCTTTAACTCCTCTTCCAAAAGAGTTGATGACCTCTTTTGACCTACTTGGGCGCCAGGCACACATGTGGTACACATACATATATTCGGGTAAAATACTCAATACACATTAAAAATAAAATTAATAGGGCTGGACAGATGGCTCAGTGGGTAAGAGCATGTCTGCTCTTCCAGAGGTTCAATTGCCAGCAACCATATGGTGGCTCATAACCGTCTATATTGGGATCTGCTGCCATCTTCTGGCATGCAGGTGTACATACAGATAGAGCACTCACATAAAATAAATATCAAAAAAAATCTAAAAAAATTAAATATATTTTAAAATGTGTGTTTATTTTTATATACGTTGGTGGTTTGCCTGCATGCATGTCTGTGTGAGGGTATTGGATCCCTTGGAACTAGAGGTAAAGACCGTTTCGAGCCACCATGCAGGTGCTAGCCTTTCCAACAATCTTTAAAGAAAATGTTTCTCTATATATCCTTGGCTGTTCCGGAACTCACTCTTGTAGTAAGTCAGTCTGGCTTCAAATTCAAAAGATCTACCCAAACTCTGCCTCCAGAGTGCTGGGGTCAAACAGATGCACAGATCCAACCCCCAGCCTGACTCTCTGGGTCACTTAGTATTTTTATTCAGTGTTTCTATAGGAACATGGTAACAGACAATAATAAAGTGTGTTTCGTGCTGGCTGGTAGACTGCTGGCTTCATGTGAGCAGTCTCCATGCGTGGGCTCCATTCCTGGTACTACAAAAAGGAGACAAGAAGGAGGAGGTCATGGTGAAACCTGTAATCCTAGCACTCAGGAGGTAGAGGCAGGAGGATCACATTTGAGGCCATCTTGGGCTAAGTACTGTTTCAGGATATCCTGGGCTATAGAAACAGAATGAGATCTAAACTGCACAGCACCACACACCTTTAATCCCAGCACTGGGGAGGCAAAGGCAGGCAGATGTCTGAGTTCCAGGCCAGCCTGGTCTATAGAGTGAGTATCCAGGGCTATGTAGAGAAACTTGGAAGGCTGAAGCAGGAGGAACAAGAGTTTAAGTTGAAGTGAGAGAGATTGCTCCACAGGGTAGACAGGTACATGATGCCAAAGCTGACAACCTCATGATGGAAGGAAAGAACTGCCTCCTGCAAGCAGCCATCTGACCTTCCCACTCATGCTTTGGCAACCCCACCCTGCCACACACATTATACACACGAATACATAAAATATAGTAAACGAGCTTTTAAAAGAGTTTAATATCCTTGGCTACCTAGGATGTACACCTTCTGTTATTGCTGTTAGTCTGTTTTTTGAAACAAGGTTTCTCTGTACAGCCCTGGCTGTCTTGGAACTCACTCTGTAGAACAGGCTGTCCTCAAACTCAGAGATCCATTGCTTCTGCCTCCCGAGTGCTGGGATTGCTAGCATTAAGTCCAACACCTTTAGTTCTAGCACCTGGGAGGCAGACACAGGTGGAGCTGTGTAAGTTCAAGACCAGCCTGGTCTACAACTTGAGATCCAGCCCCAACCAACAACAAAAGAGAGGAACGGAGGAGAAAAGAGAGATGGGAGGAAGGAAGGAATTGTGCTAGGGCGTGGAACACACACCCTCCTCCAAGAAGACTGCCAGCCAGGCCTTCGGACCAGTATTTCTTCACCCCCAGCCCTGTCTGTGTCCATTCGGCTCTGTGGGGGCTTCTGTTCTCTCCTCAGGACCATTTTAAAGCCACAAAGAACATTGTCCCTAGATGGATGGAAAGGATCTGGAATTCTTGAGGGAAGACTGTGGTCTGTATCAACTGACCCCAAACTGACCTTCTCACTTGAGGAAGAGGAAGAGAGTTCAAGTAGAACATACTGACAGTTCATCTGCATACACACCCAAAGCACAAGGTCACTTGGATAGCCTGATTTGTCCATCTGCGCTAGAACCAAGAATAAACACTGCTGGGAACCCCCCAGCCACTGGGATGTGCCAAACAGCTCAGTTTCTCTTACTACCCCATCCAACCACTCTCCCCCAAAGCCTGAGAAACTCAGCTATGGTAGGAGAGTCAGCTGAGGCTGAAGGTGACACAGACGCCCTGGGTTCAGTCTCCCGTATCTAGAAAGGTAAACCAAACACTTATGCAGTACTTAAAATGTGGGCCAAGTACTATTACAAGGACTTAAGCACAGTAACATTTCATCTTCTCAAGAGCCCTATAGGGCATAGGGAAGCAATGCTGTCCTTCCCATTTCACAGATGAGGAAACTGAGGTGGAGAGTGGAGGAACCTGATTTGAACCAAGCAGCTGAGTCTAGGCACCATCTTCTCCTCCTCCTCCTCCCTCCCTCCCTCTCTTGTTTGTTGGTTTTTGAGACACGGTTTTTTTTGTGCACCCTGGTTGTCTGTAACTCACTCTGCTGGAATTAAAGACACACATCATCACTGCCCAGCTTGTTTTGTTTTTGAGAATCTCATATAGCCCAGACTGACCATTTCACACTTATGCTATTTCACCTCATCTTTTTTTTTTTTTTTTTTTTTTTTTTTTTTTTTTTTACTAAGGGTCTTGCTACATAACCCAGCAGGCTGGGTTCCAAGTTGTTATGCAGCTTAGAATGACTTTGTAACTTTTCTATGTGCATACTGTATGCTATCTTCAGGCACACCAGATAGAGGGCATCAGATCCCATTACAGATGGTTGTGAGCCACCATGTGGTTGCTGGGATTTGAACTAAGGACCTCTGGAAGAGCAGTCAGTGCTCCTAACCACTGAGCCATCTCTACAGCCCCAAGACTTGTTTATTTTTTTATAAGATTTATTTATTATATATAAATACACTGTAGTTGTCTTCAGACACACCAGAAGAGGGAACCAGATCCCATTACAGGGATTTGAACTCAGGATCTCTGGAAGAGCAGTCAGTGCTCTTAACCACTGAGCCATGTCTCCAGCCCTGACTTTGTAATCTTGATTGTACAGCTCAACCTCCCAAGGGTGAGGAACACAGGCCTGAACTACTATGCAAAGGATAAGTTCGCTCGCTGTACAGGCCCAACACAGCACCTGTGTGCGGGAGTCAGCATCTCACTGAAATTGTAGGAACTGTTACCCACAGACAGATCAGACTGTACAGTCTAAATGCTCTCATCCTGATCTATTTCCAGGGGCAGAGCTTAGAACAGAGGAGCAAGGCTAGAGACTAAACCACAAGTGTGTGAGAAACCACAGTGTGTAAGTACTGTGTGTCAGGGAAGGGTCAGGGCCTAGCAGCAAGAGGTAAATTTACTCTGTCTGTCATTCATTTGCTACATGATTGTAAGCCAATTAACAACCTTTACTTAAAAAAAAAACAAGAAAGGGGGATGGATAGGCTGGAGAGATGGCTCAGAGGTTAAGACAATTAACTGCTCTTTCAGAGGTTCTGAGTTTAATTCCCAGCAACCACATGGTGGCTCACAACCATCTGTAATGGTATCTGATGCCCTCTTCTGGAGTGTCTGAGGACAGCTACAGTGTACTCATATAAATGAAATAAATAAATCTTTCAAAAAAAAGAAGAAAGAAAGAAAGAAAGAAAGAAAGAAAAAGAAAGGTGGACGGAGAGATGGCTCAGCGGTTAAGAGCACTGGCTGCTCTTTCAGAGGTCCTGAGTTCAAATCCCAGCAACCATATGGTGGCTCACAACCATCTGTAATGAGTGAGATCTAATGCCCTCTTCCGGTGTATCTGAAGATACAGTTTACTTATATATAATAAATAAATATTTAAATATACATATATATACATATATATATATATATATATATATATATATATAAAACTTACAGTCCAGAGCTTCCGACAGTCTAACAGGAAAGAATACACCCTACGTACTCTCATCAGCCCCCCCCCCAGGGGGGTGATTCTTGACTAAGATGGGAAGTAGGCTGTTTCTTCTCCAGGCATGCACTAGGCATTGGCATGTTGTATAATGTGAGGAGGCTCAAGTGAATGAGCCTCCTGCTCTCAAGAGATTACATGATAGGAAAAGACAGAATGTCTACAGATAACTATAAAATGCGTCTCAGTCTAGTTCAACTTGGTCGGAAGAGGAAGTTAAATTATTGCAACAGACTTTGTTTTGTTTAGCCTTGAGATAATGGAGGGAGGAAAGTGATACCTGTCTTTGTCCTCAACTTCCACAGCCTGGGTGGGGAGACACTGCCTTCTGCTGAGTGCACACTTGAGATTGTGTTCCATTTCCCCCAGATCCTGGTGCAGAGACTCCTCCCCCAGCTTATGCTAACTCTCCACACTGGCTGGCACTTAGAGGACCTGGAACATCCTGAATTCTTCTGAGACCCAAAGAAAACATAGTTAATTCCTTTCAGAACAGGAGGGTCCTCCATGCCCATGTCAAGCACATTCCTGGACACACCCCTATGCCACTGTCCTTCACCCTAACCCTTCTTAAAGCAGGCTTCGATTCCCTGGAGAAGCCCAGGTTCTGCAAGTAGGAGGAAAAAGGCAGATACAATCAGAGGCGAGGCAGGGAGGGGCCCACAAAACTGGTGTTCCCACTGGTACAATTTCCTGCCCTGATGACTTACTAGCCTTCACCTAGGCTGGGTGGGGAAGAATCAGGTACAGACAAGATGCCTCAGTCCCTCACCCTTTCCCACTCTCTTCTTGGAAGCCCTTTGCTTATGTTTCTTGAAGGGACCTAGTAGGCTCAGATGGCCTTGGACAAATTGGGTATTTGAGTCACAAAGGCAGAGAGCAGAGGAGCATGCACGTTCAGAACAGTAAGTCCATTCCTATAGGAAAGGCTTTTGTTTACCATAGCAGGGTAGCCACTGCAGCAGCCCAAACATCTGGAATCTTTGTCCAATGGTCTGGTATATTGGGCACTTTCCCCTTTTCTAGAGAAATGGCTCAGTGTTTTAAAAGCCCTTATGGCATAATCATGAGGATCAGAAGAGGTCAGATCTCAACACATGTAACAGGTTGAGAGAGGGTCCTGACTGTAACCCCAAATCCAAGAGACCATCTTTCCCCTGCATGTGGACTGAGGATTTTGCTTGATGACTGGAGAGGGTACCTGTCCTAGTCACAAGTAAGACCTTAGGAGCCTCTGAATCTCCCTACCCAGTTCTGTTGGCAGGCATTTCACAGTTCTCAGTTTGGCTGGAGTCCTTTGACTTGAAGACATTAGAAATAGCATTTGCCAATAACCCAAACTGTACCTCAAAAATCTCCAGCTGCCCCCTCACCAGAAACTGAGGTGGGTACAGGAGAGGACAAGTAACTCGAATCCATTAAAAGTGTTTATTTTTACACAGCAAGGAGAAAGGGAAGGACACAGTCAGCTTTTGGCACCTTTCCAGTCTGTCACCCCCATGTCCTTCCCAAGACAAAGCACTGGCAACAGGGGTTGCAGGACAGAGTCACAAAGTGAGTCCTAGGAGGGAAGGTGGGGTTCCAGAGCCCATCTCACACCCCTTGTCCTGGAGGGTCAAAGCTCGGGGGCATAGGGCTCCCCGGTGGGGGAGGGGACCCGAAGTTCAGCATCATGTCTAACCACAGTGAAGAGTCCTGCCACAGCCAGCAGAGTTGTCACCATGACGGCAGAGCAGATGCTGAACATGTTCCTGGTGCCTGTTTTCCGATCGCTGTCGTGGAGGACAAGGAGCCCCAGACAGGCCAGCAAATGCAGGGGCACTCGGAACCAATTGAGAACGCCGGCCTGCTCTGTCTCAGGGATCACTTTCCTTCGCAGGAAGCTCATGCTGGGGAAGTAGAGCCCACAGGCCAACTCGATAAGTAAAAAGGCGATGAAGGACTCCACAGGACTTTCTTGGCCTGGGCTGGTGGAGAAAGTCAACATGAAGAGAGAGAAGACGACAATGAGGACAGCAAGGGAGAGAAGGTGCACGGGCTGAAGGTGGTACTTCTTGGAGGTAGCGATACGGTACAAGGAAGAACCCAGAAGGCTGGCAGCCATGAAGCTGGAGAACACAATGCCCAGCGGGGCCCCGTGTGGGTCCAGCACAGGTGTCCAGAGGAAGACAAAGATGAAGATGACACTCTCAAACAGGGCTTGTATGACACCTAGCAGCAACACCCGGCGGTCAGACAGGAGGCAGCGCAGGCCTCCAGCACAGGTCTTGGAGAAGGCACGCTGACGGTCATAGTTCTCTCCCCAGTTTCGAAGGGCCAAGGCCCCAGCAAGAGCCAGAAGAGGGATGGCAGCCACAAAGGGTGCTACAGGCCCCATCCCCATCCAACTAGCCACAGCCTCAGCCGCCACACCTGCTGCCACAGCCAGCACATGGTTCCAGAAGGCAGCTCGGGCAAAGGTAGCCGGGATCCACTCAGCAGGGAAGTCATGCCTCTCCACGTGCTCGTGGATGTACCAGGCCTCAAAGGCTGAGAAGAGGAGAGCTGTAGACAGCCCACCAAGTGCTCGGCCCACCAGCAGCACAAAGTAGTCTTGAGAGAGCTTGGTTATGCAACACAGAGAGTAAGTGAGGGAGAAAAGGACACAGGACTTCTTACGACCCAGCCAGTCCACAAGGGAGGAGGCCACGAGGCCAAAGAGGACCGTGGAGGCAAGGCCACAGACGTAGAGGATAGCAATCTGACCCTCCAGGAAGTGGTAATGCTGATAGAGTTTATACAGGTACGGGGCTTGGAGCCAGTCCGCTGCCAGGGCCAGAAAGTACACTTGATAGAAGTCCAGTTGAAACTGAAGGAAGGAGGGGTTGCTGCAAGCTCTTCCAGGGGGCCTGGATCTGCATCTTGACAGTTCCAGGCCCAGGCAGGAGGCCAGGAGGCCCACAAAGGACAAATAGGCAGTCACCAGCATGGTGGGCCCCCCGGACGACCTGAGGAGAGAACAGTGGTCATAGTCACATCCATAACCCAGGTAACACAGTCAAGGGATTAGGTGTCTTAAGCAGAAGGTAACTCCGCCCAACTGCACTGTCAATTTCTCTCCCCCAGAGCTGAGACTGGAGGGACCAGTTGGGTGGGTGGGAGGAGTGGTTGTCTCCTAGGAATCTGTGGGGCAGGTGAGGGTGACAGTGGGGAGAGGCCAGAGCACTCGCCCCACCCTTGCCTGGTACAGCAAGGGGGACTCATTTCAGTAATCCCGGTCCCGCAGGTTCGAAAGGGGCCACTGTCCTTCTCCATGATAGGTTCTGCAGGCTTCTTGTACCTCTCATCCTCGCAGATGAGCCAGTTTTGGAGCTTAGTGTCTCCACATCTATTCGCGAGCATCCCTTCCGCCCCCGCCGGCCTCTCCAATGCTTCGCGGTCACGCGCGCGCACCGCAGGTTCCCCGACTCCGGGTCACAGGGGACCCCCTACGCCCCCTAGCCTCAGCCGAGCGTCCCCTCACCGGCTCGCGCCTCGCCCCGCACCCGTCTCACCTGCTGCCCCGGTCTGCGGGGACGCTCCGGACACGTCCGGCTCCAGGCCGCCGGGCCACCCTCCCAGCACTGGCTCCGGCCCCGCTCGGGTTCCAGCAGCGCGCCCGCCCCTCACAGCCTGCTTCCGGGAGCCGGGCTGGCTCGTGGCCGCCGCCATGATAGTCCCGTCACGTGACGGGGGCGCGGCGCGGAAGCCCCGCCCCCTCGCCGCGCCGGGCTCTGAAGCGGAAGAACCGTGGGGTCCGGGGATGCTGGAGCGGCGGGCTACTCCTGCGGTCGCCTCTGGGTTGGGTACCATCGGGTCCTCCAGTTGGCCCGTACCCGCGGGGTCGTCCGGAAGAAGGCGTAATTTCTGTTTTCCTCCACGCGGTATCTCGGACTCCACGCAGTCCCTCCGAGCCAGCGGACACTGCTCGCTAATGAACTCCACTGCCCTAAACCCAGGCTGCTCTAGGGTTCGGACCTCCCCTGACCTCTGGTCCAGCAGTCAATATTGTCCAGACACCTGAGGGAGGCGATGTGGTGTAAAGCCAGAGATTGAGATTGCAGTCTTTACCACTTTCTCTGTGTGAAATCAGGGAGCAGTACTTAGATGAAGGCTTAAGGATCAGTGGCGGATTTAGAGTTCAAAACTTCAACCCTGGAGCTCGACTCCCTCCTGCTACCTAGGATCTGCTTTATCTTGGATTGATAAGTTTCAATATTCAATATTACGTCCTGAAGACCCTGTAATGGCATCCCTTTTCACTAAGGAATAGAATCCGAAATCTTTATTTTTTTTTAAAATTATTTTATTGGATATTCTCTTTATGTAATTAAACTGTAATTAAAAATAAAAAAATTAATTTATTGGAAATTTTCTTTATGAAATTATGTAAACTCTAAAGGCATGCAAATGCATCTGTCTGGGGGATTTTTTCTATGTCCATGACTCCATCCCTTACCACTCGGTCTCCTCTGTCTACACTGGCTCCCCACCTGGGCCTTTGTACACTGCTTCCTGCAAAGTTTCTCCACAAGATAGTTACCTTCTTTCCCTCCTCCAGTTTTCTCTCCCAGACGTCTTCATGTTATTAGAGAGGGCTTCCTGTCACGGTGTGGTGCCTCATGTAATCCTTGCACTTGGAAAGCTAAGGCAGGAGAATTTCGGAGAATTTAAGACCAACTTGAGCTATATGGAGCTCCAGGCCTAGACTAGAATGAGGTCCTGTCTCAATAAATAAATAAATAGATAAAAATAAATGCTCAGTAATTAGCAGATGAAGAGCACTTGCTGTTCTTGCAGAGGGGGTGGGGAGGAGAGGTAAAGAGCTCTTGTTCATCTTGCAGAGCAATATACAGAGTAGTTTTCACAACTGTTTGTAACTACAGCTCCTCCAGGGGATCTGACCTCTTCTGACTTCTGAGAGCACCTGTATGAAAGTGGTGTGAGTAGAGTCAGGCACACACCGTGCACATAAAATAGTAAACTTTTAAATAAAGTAAATCTTTATAAATAAAAGTAAATAAAACAAGCAAACAAAGACCCTAAGACATCCTCTTCTTTTCCCACAAAAGGGGGGTATTTTTGGAGGGTTGGGGTGGCAAGGAGTCACCTCAATTTTATTTTAGATTTATTTATTTTATATATGTAACTGTTTTCACTCATATATGTCTGTGTATCATGTTGAGTGACTAGTGTCCACAGAGGTCAGAGAAAAGTGTGGGATCACCTGACACTGGAGTCACAGACAACCGTGAAAAGATGTGTACTGCATTGACTGGGGCAAGGGGATGTCATGAATCTGCAGGCTTTTGATCTTCAGTCTTGGGAACAAGAGTGCTGAGCTTTGTGTGTGCTAGATGGGAACTTTACCAACTGGCCCACATCCCTAGCCCCGCCCCTTTTTTGGGTTACTTATTTTTTTATAGACTAGGTCTTGTGTTGCCCAGTCTGATCTTCAACCCAGTACGTAGCCAAAATTAACCTTGAACTCCTGATCTTCATGCCTCCACCTCCCAAGTGCTTGGGTTTCAGAGATGCACCACCAGGCTTAGTGGCCCCACTGTCCTTCCTTCTGTCTGTCCCTGTTTGCTACATTTTCTCTGTCACACTTGACACCATCTGGTGGGCTGAATTTTCTATTTGCTCATTTACTTCTTCTCCCTGCAGTTCTGTATTTGTTTCTCCATCTATATTCTCAATATTTAAAGCAGCCATTAACGATGTAATGAGTACTCTATAATTATTCACAGATAAATGAATTTATAATTTAATCCATGTAAATTATCTTAGAAAACCCTGGCTTGTACTAACTTATCATTTATCAGATAATTGTTATTTACCTAACCTCTGAAAAATATATATATACATATATTTGTGGTTGTTTGGATTTTTATTTATATTTGTATTAATGTGAATGTGTGTGAGTTCATGTGCGCCACCTGTGTACAGATGGCGTGGTAGGTAGGTAGAAACAAATTACCTAATATGGGTGCTGGGAGCAAGACTCCTGTAAAGGAGAAGTAAGTGCTCTTAACCTCTGAGACATCTCTCCGGCTCGCTTCAGATTCCTGAAATATATATATAAATACACACATATGTGTGTATATGTTTACATTTATATATGTATATGTATATTTGTGTATATATACATGAAATATATAATGAAAACTTAACAATGATAATAATGTTAATTAACTTTAACCAGGGTATCCCTCTGTAGCCCAGCCTGGACTAGAACCTTCCATGTTCTTGTATCAGCCTCTCAGTTGCTGGCATCATTATGCCTGGCTTTTCTTTCTTTCAGTGTTTAATAATTTATTATATTTATTTTGTGTGTGTATTTTGCCTCCATATATGTCTGTACACTGTATGTGTTCAGTGCCTGTGCAGCCCATGGAGGGTGTCAGATCCCCTGGGCTTGGAGTTAGCCACCACGTGGGAGTTGGTAACTGACCCTGACTAACTACTGAGCTGACTCTACAAGCTTTCAAATT
The DNA here is from genome assembly GCF_963924665.1 of Micromys minutus. NCBI lineage: Eukaryota > Metazoa > Chordata > Mammalia > Rodentia > Muridae > Micromys > Micromys minutus. The sequence continues at coordinate 19,095,747 of NC_137962.1, forward strand.
TCTTTCTCTCTCTTCCTTCTTCTTGTTTTGTTTTTGAGACAGTTTTTTTTTTTTTTTTAAAAAAGATTATTTATTTATGTATACTATAGCAGTACACTGTCACTGTCTTCAGACAGACCAGAAGAGGGCATCAGATTCCATTACAGATGGTTGTGAACCACCATGTGGTTGCTGGGAATTGAACTCAGGACCTCTGGAAGAGCAATCAGTGCTCCTAACCACTGAGCCATGTCTCCAGACCCGAGACAGGGTTTTACTGTGTAGCTCCGGCTGTCCTGGAACTCACTCTGTAGACCAGGCTGTCCTTGAATTCCTAGAGATCCACCTGCCTCTGCCTCCTGGTTTTGAGATCAAAGCCATGAGCCACCACCGCCCAGCTGTTTTTTTTTTTTTTTTTTTTTTTTTTTCTTTCTTAAAATCAAATCCACAGGGGGCTGGAGAGATGGCTCAGAGGTTAAGAGCACTGACTGCTCTTCCAGAGGTCCTGAGTTCAATTCCCAGCAACCACATGGTGGCTCACAACCATCTGTAATGGGATCTGATGCCCTTTTCTGTGTGTCTAATGTGTCTGAAAACAGCTACAATGTACTCATATAAATATAATAATAAATAAATCTTTAAAAAAAATCAAATCCACAATTCCCATTATCAGTTACATGTCCTATAAAAGGAGGTATGGCCAATGGGTCAGAGTTGTTAAAAAGAAAAGAAAAGGAAACAAATGCAAGTTTACAAATATCCGTCCATTTACTTGGTTGTGGGGTTGTCTATACATCAAAAACAATAGTTACAGTTGTTGGAAGCCTAGACATACTTCACACCCACGGGAGCCACACACACCTTTTATAATCTCACCCATGGATTATGTACATCATCAATAGAACATTTGCCTACCATGAATGACAGCCTTTGGTCCTTAGCACTAGAAAAAAAATCTTGGCCGACTACTATGAATGGCATTTAACTGTTACAATAATTCATAAGGGAGGTGCCATTAGCCCACATGGTTGAAAAAGTTTATCCAGCATTCCATGGTGAGAGATAAAACAGCAATTAAGACTACTAGCTCATTCTCACACAGTTCCCGGGGAAATGAAATGGGTGCAGTACCTGTATAAACTACTTGTAAATGATCATTTTTTGTCTATTTAAAACCTTGGAGATATTTTAAAATCTGAAAAAAAAGTACTGACAAAAATGTATTGTATAATTTTATGCAAACAATGCTTAAAATCTGTACATTTATCTTTGTTTTGTAAAATAAAGTTGTTAAAAAAAAATACCTTGGAGAAGCCAGGCAATGGTGGCAAGTGCTTTTAATCCCAGCACTCAGAAGACAGAGGCTGGCAGATCTCTGAGTTTGACGCCAGCCTGGTCTGCAGAGTGAGTTCCAGGACAGCCACACAGAGAAACCCTGACACAAACAACAACAAAAAAATCAAAGCAACAACAGAACCCCAAAGATTTCTTTATTTTGATTTTATGTGTCTAAGTGTTTGCCTGTGGGTCTGTTTATATACTTACCATGTGCTCCCCTCCTTCAGGGGCCAGAAGAGGGCACTAAAACAAGAGGTTGCTAACTGTCCTGTGGATGCAGGTAACCAAATGTGGGTTCTCTATGAGAGCAGCATCCACTCTTACCCACGGTGCAATCCCTCCAGCCCCTGTATCATTTTGTATTATTGTAGGATCTGTTGAAAATCTGTATATCCTTAAGGCTGCTATGACCCCTCAGACTCTGAGGTACAACTGGGAAAGACTAGGGGAGCCTCTCCATTTAGTTTATCTTCAGAACAATTTCTAGTAGCTAGGATCTGTGTGTGAGAAGCCATGAGGAAGTCCTAGCTTTCAGGGAGAAGTGCTCAGAGCGTTGCTAGAAACCAAACTTACCAGAGGAGCTTCACTTAGTATTTTATTATTAAGATATCTATGACCCCATTCACATTTAATCCAGCAACGATACAGTCTGTCCCTCTCGCTTCAGCCCTCCCCACTGAGACATTTCAAACCAAGTAGACCGCTTCATGAACAACCCCAGAGCCATGTTTACCTCTAACAAAATTAGCACCAGCTTTTCGAACTATAAAAACTCAGTCCAGGGTCAGGAGATTGGCCCAGAGAACTGACTGCTCACCCTCAACCCTGACATCCTAAGTTTAATTCCCCGAGACCCACTTGGGGGAGGTAAAGAACAGACTTGAAAAGTATCCTCTGATACTAGTGTGTGTGCGCGCGCACACGTGAACGGTGTGTGCATGTGCACATGCAAGAGTCCACATACACACACGTGTGTGTGCACACACATGCACATAGGAACACATGCATTAAATAGGTAAATGTTAAGTAAAATTTAAAGCTATAGGGTACAAGCTGGGAATAATGACACCACATACACTGAACCTTACTCAGCACTGGAAAGGCAGAGGCAGTGTAAGTCACCGTGAGCTCAAGACCAGCTAGATCTATATCTCGAGTTCCAGACCATCAAGGGCTGTATCATGAGACCTTGTCTCATAAACAAAAACTAAACTACCATCCTGTCTACCGTTAAATGTTCTCAGCTTCTAAAGCTTTATAGTTGGCACCCCCAAGTCTTGAACAGAAAGAGACCCATATGTTCCACGTGGTCGTCCACATCCTCACACCCGCAGGCTTCATGCATCCTACATACGGGCTCTGTCCCAGAAGTGTGTTCTCAGCTCTGTATCTGTGATTTAAGCTCCTTCTCATTTTCCCCACAGCCGCTGACTTATTTAGGTAACCAGGTCAGATTCCCTTTAAGATTGCCCACATTTTACCAGAGTCCACTTCCCTGTGTCGTTTATGTTTCTCCATCTCCTGCGTTTCTCGGGGGTTGTAGAGGTGGCTCAGCAGTTAAGAGCACTGACTGTTCTTCCAGAGGTCCTGAGTTCAAATCCCAGGAACCACATGGTGGCTCCTTACCATCTACATGTGATCTGATGTCCTCTTCTGGTGTATCTGAAGACAGCTACAGTGTACTCACATACATTAAAAAAAAAAAAAAAAAAAAAAAAAATCAAGGTGGATCGTGCTCTGAGGAATGAAACCTAGGGTTGATCTCCATGAATGCCTGCATACACACAGGATGTGAGCATGCCACGCTCATGAACGCACGAGCACTCACACTCTCTCTCTCTCTCTCTCTCTCACACACACACACACACACACAGACACACACATACACACACACAACACACAAGACCTGAGGGTTTGATTTAATTCACATTGAGAGGTCTGTTTGCTTCTTTGGCCAGCATCTTTTCTAGGTAGTGCTGCATGCTTCAGACTGCATCATGACATGACGGCAGGCAAGCGGTGCCCGTGCCTGGCTCTACCACATTGAGCGATGCTAAGCTTCGGGTGACGCATCATGATTCCTCCTCTGTAAAGTTCTCCATGAACCAGTTAGGCACCGTGGCACACAATCTCCCCAGCACCACCGGGGTGGCTGTGGCCAAATAAGACAGAGTTTGAGGCCAGCCTGGAGTAAGAGTCTGTCAAAAAGCAAAAGAAAACAAACAAAAGGAGAAAAGGAGAAGAATGAATGGAACAAAGAGAAAAGGAAACCGGAAAGAGGGAAAACAGAGACTGGGCCAGGCAGGATGCACAGCACCCACTGCCAAGCTTTAGGACCTGAATTTAATGCCTTGGGTCCTATGTGGTGGAAGGAGAGACCTGACTCCCAGAAGTTGTCATCTGGCTTCCGCTGAGGCACTAGGGCTTGCCAGTGCCCACACACATACACACAAAGTAAATATGATGTATCCAAGAAGAGAAGGGGGAGGAATTGAGGAATGCAGTAAATTAAAAGACCAAGGGAAAGTTCAGTGTGGTGGTACATACTTTTGTGATCCCAACCCTTGAGAAATAGAAGAATAGGAATTTAAGGCTAAACTTGGCTATCCTGTAAATTCATATATAAAACTGTGTCTCAGGGTTGGGGATTTATCTCAGTGGTAAAGCTTTTTTTTTTCTTCTAAGATTTATTTATTTAATATATGTGAGTATACTGTTGCTGTCTTCAGACACACCAAGAAAGTGCCTCAGATCCCATTACAGATAGATGGTTGTGAGCCACCATGTGGTTGCTGGGAGTTGAACTCAGGACCTCTAGAATTCTTGCCAATCAAAATCAAGCATAAGGCTCTGTCCTTAGCTCCAGAAGAAAACAAACAACAAACAAAAAATTAACAAAAACCAAAACGCCACCTCACTTGGTGGCTTTTGAATATCTTGCCTCCACCCTAACAGGGAACTTACAACCACCCATGTGTGGGTAGGACCCCCTGAAACCTGAGGGGAGGGTCCCCAGCTCCTCTCTTCCCCAAGACAGATGAGCAAGGCTGTCTCAGACGGTCAGGATTACTGCTGCAAGATTGAGGTCATGAGGCTAAGTGAGTGCTTAGAAATTTCCAACACAAAAACATCCACATCCGGGTGGGCAGAAGGTTCCTGGATGAACACAAAAGACCAGAAAAGGATGTCAAAACTATCCCAGGGGAGGGAGAAACCAAAAGCTCTCTGCTCAGCCACCTCTTCTAGTCCGAGGGGCTGCTTTGTCTGGCTTAGGATGAGAGGTTAGGAGGCCAGAGACAATCAGGAGTAAGGACAGCGACCCAGAGTCAGAAGTGACTTCTGAACAAAGTGCTTCCCCATTCCTATCCTCTAGAAACTGTACAAGGAGACAAAGCAAAGGTCTCCACTGGGGTCCGAGTGGAGAGGAAGGAACCACGGACATCCTTACCTTTAAAGGGCTTCAAGGAAGGCTCTGAAGACACTTTCCAGGAGGAGCAGGTTTGGGAACCAGCAGGATCAAACACCTAGAAGCAATTGTCCAAGGACTGGTCCCCTGTTGCCTTCAGTCAGGGGTCCGCCTGATGTCACCCAGGCTCTCTATTCGAAGCTTTTGTCTAAGGAAGTAGCTCCAGGACCAGCCGAACCACCTTTTGCAGGACAGGACCGCTCAGCCTAGATTATCTGACAGAGCCCTCGAGAAGCCCTCTGTCTTCTAAAGCAGACACTGCAGCAGCCCGTGGAGCCCCGAGGCCCCCATGCAACACCATGGCCACAGCTGCAGCTGCTACTGCAGCCCAAGCGGGAGCTCCGACAGGCAGTTTGGCCGGCGGAACACGAGTAAATGGGGCATGGCGAGGGGCGGCAGTAGGTCGTAGAAGGACTCGAGCAGAGGACGCAGTAGGTATGCGGACAGGCAGGGCAAGGAGGGCAAGAACACGTGCAGGGTGGGCCAGGGAGGCCTGGACAGGAAGGGCAGGTAGCAGTGGTGTCTGAGGGACAAGCAGTGCAGAAGCATGGGGGAGGGGGACAGCTGGGACAGGGACAGGAACAGGCGGAAGCGGGACAGGACAAGCAGGGGGAGGCAGTTGGAGGTCCACGCCCAGAGGACGGAGGGGGCTCCTGGTAGGTAGCCTTCTTATTCCGAGGCCCCAATCGAAGGCCCAGAGAGAAGTCCATTTGGCTGCAGGAGGCTGCTTTTGGGGAGATGGGTGAAAGGGAGGGCTGGGTGAAACCCGAGGGTGCTCTGTGGGGGGCCGGGAGCAGAGGGCGGGGGCAGGATTAAGCCTAAGACACTCTGAGCCTCGCTGATCCTGCAGGGAGCTCAGACCTCCCCACCTGGCCATTCTTTTCTAGACGTGCCTGACTTTACATTCATCCACCCTCCCTTCTGCTGACAGTCCCCTTACCTGCACCAGATCAGGACCCGCACTTCCGGGCCAGCGGTCACACAGTTCCTTCTGCCTGGAATACCTTTCCTGTCTTAGACTGGTCTTACCTTTCTGAAATCTTCCTTCCCTCTGTTCAACCCTAAGGTACTTCTAGCAATTCTAGGCCCTGTTAGCCGGCCTGCGTTTGTCTCTCCAACCCTGATGGCCAGAACTAAGACTTCGAGGTTCTTCCGAAGCTCCCAGAGGGGCTCAGTAAGGCGGCAGCACCAGCCATAGAAGCACTCCGGGACACTGAGTCAGGGATGTTGCTGGGAGACGGTAGGAGTCTTGGGGTGCCTGGGTTCTGGGAGTTTCTTATGTGAGTCCCGGTGTGGGTGTGGGGGTGCCTGGCTGTCTACGAGAAGCCAACAACTGGCTTGGACGACTATTATCTGCTTACTTATTCTGGATCAGGTGCTGGAGTGAACAGCTGACTTTCCTATCTTAAAAAGGGCCCTTAATGTAAGGACTAGGACAGGGTGGGGACAGAAACCCAATGGGTAGATAGATAGGTCAGTATTTCAGAGCTTCAGTGGATATATTCATCATCATAGGGTTATCAGATAAAAGGTGGTTTGAAACGGGGAATCCAGACAGCACCCAGTACTTAGAATACTTCTTAAGGATTCACAGCAAAATTTCAAGCCCTGGCAGAAGCGGGGGTGGGTGTGTGTGTGTGTGTGGTGTGAATGTGGATGTCTGAGACTGAATGAACCCAAATAACCAGGTAAGGAGAAAACAAAACAAAAAAACCAAAGTTAAAAATAAGGGACCCTGGGCTGAGGAGGTTCAGGCTCAGAGGTTAAGAGCACTGGCTGCTCTTCCAGAGGTCCTGAGTTCAAATCCCAGCAACCACATGGCGGCTCACAACCATCTGTAATGAGATTTTACAGAGTGGGTACACACACAGGCAGTACTCTGTATACACAGTCAATAAATATAAAATGAAAAAGGGGAGCCTCCAGGTTTATCCCAGCACCATATTAAAGAAGGGGAGCAGGCAGAAAACATGGGTTATTAGCTGCAAGCACTTGCTGCTCTTTTAAGGGCCTGCGTCCAGATCCCAGCACCCAAACCGCTCACAACCATCTGTAACTGCAGTACTAGGGGATCTGATGCCCTCTTCTGCCCCACGTGAGCACTAGACATGCTGTGCTGCATACACACAAGCAGACCACTCATATGCATAGAATAAAAGCAAACAAACCTACAAAATAAACATAAATAGAAGGAAGAGAAGCTGGAGAGATGGCTTACCCAGGAAAGTTCTTGCCTGCAAGCCTGGCAACCTGGCACTGGTCACTAAGCCCACATGGTGGAAAGAGAGAACCAACTCCGGAAAACTGTTCTATGGCCTTCACATGCGTGCTGTGTGGCATGGGTGGGTGACCTCCCAACAACAATAAGTGAAGCAAAGTGACAAGTAGAGGAGAAGGGGACAGGGAAGGGAAGGACCCAGACTACTGGAGATCGCAATGTTAAGGAAAGATAGCTTCAGGGAAAGACTTGAAGATGGAGAACAAGCCTCGGGGATTTCTAGTGCAAGAGCATTCCACAGAGTGCCATGAGCACACTACAACACAGACCAGAGGTTAAGGCAGAGGCTCCACCAAGCAGGGTTTGTGAGCCAAGTTAGGGACTTAGATGTTTGTTTTTCAAAACATGGTTTCTCTGTGTAACAGCCCTGGCTGGCCTGGAACTCACCCTGTAGACTAGGCTGTCTTGGAACTCAGAGATCTGCCTGCCTCTGCCTCCCAGGTACAGGGGTTAAGGGAATAAAGGCCTGCACCACCACCAGCTCCCTAGGGAACTCTAATCAGGCACAGATGGTTAGAGATAACAAAGCCTGTGGGGCTTCTTGTTGCTATTCTTGAGCTGTTAGAACTTATTGTTACCTATGGTTTTTGTTTTTGTTTTGCTCTTAACTTGTTTTGTTTTGTTTTGAGCCTTCTGTAGTTTAGCTTCAAACTCATTATGTAGCCAGTGACTTGAACTTTTGAGCCCCGTTTTTGACCTCCCCAGTTCTGGGATTATAGGTGCTAGCCTACACAATTGGCCTAGTAAACAACAAGGCATTGTCAGCTACAACCAAAGCAGAAGAACATGAGGGTACAGACTTCTAATCTCAGCACTCAGGAGCTGAGGCAGGGGTACACACTCCCTGTTCAAAGCCTACATATCCAAGACCCCCCCTTGTCAAACAAAACTAAACTGAAACCATCACCAACAGAAAAAGAAAGCTAAATACAGAGTTTGATTTTCTCGAGAAACTGATGTTCAAACTGCACTGGAGAAACAGCTTAGAAGTTAAAAGCACTGGTCACTCTCCCAGAGGACCTGGATTCAGTTCCTTGTGCTCATAGAGTGGCTCGCAACTGTCTGTAACTCCCATCCCAGTAGGATCTGACACCCTCTTCTGGCCTCTGTGGACACCAGGCACACGCATGGTGCCCAAACATGAAGACAAACCACCTGTATGCATAAAAAGAAAACAAACAAGAAAGATTATGTGTAGACACAGTGTTTGAGATGGTCTGAGCTGAGTTACCTTCCAGATCTATGGTCACTGGGATGAGAGGGTGAATTGTGGCATAGGAATGCAGGAATACGCAACAACAAAGACAATTCTGTATAGACACATCTCACAGGAAAACGGAGAAAACACGACAGAAAATAGCTGCAATACCGCTCCATTACAAACACCCAAAACCAAGGAAAATGGAGTACAGGCAAGACTGCAAGGGTAATGCTGTGTGTGTGTGATGCCTCCCTTTGAAAAACTGACTCGGAATTGTCTAAGTTTGAGGCTAGGCTGGACCACACATGAAGTGGGGGGGGGGCAAAATTGAGTTTTTTAGGGAATCATATATAGGTGCTAAGGTAGAACAGATGAAAAAGTTGAGGAGCTAGCTCACTTAGTCAAAGGGGAGGCATAAAGTCCTGGGCTCCATCCCTAGCATGTGGTGTTTGCTTAAGACTCCAGTACTGGGCTGGAGAGATGGCTCAGTGATTAAGAGCACTGACTGCTCTTCCAGAGGTCCTGAGTTCAATCCCCAGCAACCACATGGTGGCTCACAACCATCTGTAATGGGATCCGATACACTGTTCTGATGTCGGAAGATAGTGACAGTGTACCTTACATACATAAAATAAATATTTTAAAAAATATTTTTAAAACATACTCAGGTACCAGGAAGGCAGAGTCATGTGTCTCTGGAGCCCGCTGACCAGCCAACTTGGTGTACTTGGTGAGCTCTTGGCCACTGAAAGACTCTGTCTTAAAAACACAGAATGGAGCTTGGTGGTGGTACCAGCTCTTAGGAGGCAAAGGCAGGCAAGTCCCTGAGTTCATGTTCAGTCTGGTCTACAGAGTGAGCTCAGGGGAATGGTGCTGGAGAGGTAGCTTGGGAACTGAGCATCTGCTGTCTTTGCAGAGGCCTTGGGTTCAGTTCCCGATGTTAGAAGACAACTGTCTGAACTCTGGTTCCAGGGGATGAGATTCCCCCTTCTGGTCACTGAGGGCAATGCAGGGATGTAGTACACTTATGTAAGTGCAGAAAAACACGCATAAAACTCAAAAACAAATGAAATCTTTAGAAAGAAAACAACATGGATCAAATGATTTCTGATGAATGCCATCTTAGGCTTACATACAGACTCGCACACACTCACACACATACACACGCACACACATGCACTTACATGCACATCCACACACATGCATGCATGCACATGTACCCACACACATATGCACACACACGTGCACACACCGATATACTTGTATATACATACACATCTACATTTGTACATACTCGTACATACACATATGCACTTGCACACACATGCATAAGCAAGACTTCACACATAAGCAAACCGTCATGTACTCCACACGTAAACAAACCATCATACACCAAAATAAACAATAATAAAGGAAAGTCCTTGTTTATTGCTATTACAGATGTCAGGTAGCTACCTTCTCTCCTACCTTGTAGGTCTCTAGATAGAACTAAGGTTGCTGAGCTTGGCAGGACCTTCACCCACAGAACCATCTGACCAGCCCTGTTTGTTTGTTTGTTTTAAGATTCGAATACACTGTAGCTGTCTTCAGACACACCAGAAGAGGGCATCAGATCTCATTACAGATGGCTCTGGGCCACCATGTGGTGGTTGCTGGGAATTGGACTCAGGACCTCTGGAAGAGCAGTCAGTGCTCTAACCACTGAGCAGTCTCTCCAGCCCGGTTTTATTTGTTATTGACATTTTAAACACTGTGTATCTCTGTGTGTATGTAAATGTCTCAGACATGTCTGTGGGTGTTCACAAAGGCCAGAAAAGGATGTCTGATTTTCTAGATCTGGGGTTACAGGCAATTGTGAGCCCCTAACCTCAATGTTGGGTCGTTCTGGTAGAGCTGCTGGTACTCTTAACCACTGAGCTCTCTCTCCAGCAGTCTTTACTGGATTTTTTTTTTTTTTTTTTTTTTGGAACCTGGTCCAAAAAATATTTACATCCTGACACACACACACACACACACAGAGACAGAGAGAGAGAGAGAGAGAGAGAGAGAGAGAGAGAGAGAGAGACAGAGAGAACCACTGGGCTGGAGACTCCTCAGTTGGCATGTATAAAGCCCTGAATCCCTTCTGGTCTCTAGCAGCACGTAAACAGGTGCTGCATGCCCAGAAATCTGCATTCAGGATCAGAAAGCTCATCCGAGCAACAGTGCAAGTCCATATATGCATCTCTCCCACCGATCTTGAAGACAGTGACCCCTTTATTTTTGGCACCTCTCAGTGCCTGGGGTATATAAGATGCTCAGCAAATGTCCTCTGAATTAGGTTATACTTAATTTCCAAGTCTCTTGTCCCATGGAGAGGGGAGAGGGAAGCTAGAAGGAAAGGCATAGAAAGCCTGCTGTGGTCAAGAGAGCTCAGGACTACCAATATCTGGTGACTGCACCTCGGTTATGTCCTAGCAAGGTGACATTGGGCAAGTCATTCAGCGCCTTTGAGAATGAACTATAAACTCTCTGGATCACATTGGTGTGTATTACATGAGATACTGCATGCACCTAGATAGTGGCTGGCACAGAGTGAATGATCAGCAAAGGATAGCATCCTGTAAGCCCTGTCTTCCTTGCCCCACATCTCCAAAAGAAATTCTTCAATCAGGCTTTCCCCAGAAGAGGCAAAAGGATCTCTGTGAGTTTGTGGCCAGCCAGGGCTACACAGAGAAACCTTGTCTTGAACCCCACCCCTCTACACACAAAAATCTTCAGATGGGGAACAGCCAGACATCAAAGAAGTCCCTAAAGGGAGGACCCACAGGGTTGGGGTCCCTTGGTCTGGGCATCAAGACGTAGTTTGACATGTAGAGTAATGGAGGTGAGCAGAAGAACCCAGGCAGTTGGTGCAAGTTGGCAGAGCAGGCAGGAGGCCTGGGTCCTGGGGCTTTCCAATCAGGGGAAGTCCCAGGTGTGGGTATAGGGGTGCCAGGCTGGCTCCACCCAACACACTGGCCTCAGGGGATGTGGGCACAGGTAGAAAAGTAGGTCAGATCAGGATGGCACTTACCCCATTGATTCCATGACCTGTACCACCTCCAGAGGTAGCAAGGCTTCCCTCCTCCAAAGGGCCTTACATTCTTCTCTACAGAAAGGAAAATCTGCGTAACTGGTATGTAGCTCCATGTAAAAAGCTCTTGTTAAACACATCTAAGGCCCTGGGTCTGATCTCAAGAACTGAATGAAAAAAGCAGCATTTGAAGGGCCATCCTTAGAACTTTGGTACCTGGGCAATGGATGGAGGAGAAGGAAGAAGTTCCTCCCCTCCCTAAGCAGGTTCTGTGCAAAACAGACAGCTGCGCCCGCCTACATGCTGCTGGCAGACACCTGGAGTGCTCACCTCGTACACACTGTAGCAACTGTGGAGGCAGACATGCTAGCTCCAGGGAGTGGGGCAGGTCAGGGCTGGATCTGCAGGAGGGCGGAGTACACAGGGTGGAGAAAGCTTTTTCTCCGAGGAGAGGCTCCAGCCAGGCAAAGCAAGATTCTTCATGCTGGAGAATTTGCCAGTTTGGAGCCTTCCGTGACTTTAGCATGGCAATCTCAAGCCTGAGCCTGCAAGGCTTCCCCTTTCCGTTTCTCAGTTTCGCCCTTTGGAACAGGAGAAAGAGTAAATGGATTCATTCAGGCACAGCATCACCCTGTATCCTAGGGCTACCTCTGACCTCAAGGAGGAGGGCCTTACTATTCTTCCATCAGGGCACACTGGACTCAGGAAGAGCACATAAATAGGGACCCCCCCCTTTTTTTTGGTCAGAGTGATGTGGTTGAGGGCTAGGACCTCAACCCCAGGGTCTTCGAACATTTCCTTTCATTACCCTCCTCTTTCCCTTCTTCCCAGAAAGCTCTCTTGATGCCTCTGGCTGGGTATAAACACACCCTTCTACAGCACCTCTCCATCCTGATTGCCTGGTTAGTTAACACCTGACACCTCCATTCCAGCCAACAAGGGCAGGGACCAAGTATAGTATTCCCAGGGCTTAGCATACTGGTTAGCACATAGTGTGGTCCATTCAAATTTGCCAAATTAATGAACAGCGCATGTCAGGAAACAAATCCTCAGAACACATAAAATGTCATGCTTGAAAACCAAGGTACTATTCTACATGGAGGTCTGGGTAGCCCTGGGACTGGTTAAGACCTTCCACATACAAACTTACAGAGCCAGGGAGTTGGCAAGCACAGACGGACCTGTACCAGGGTAAAATTGAATCAGCACCGAGCACAAAGCCAGTACCAGCCTTGGCACAGAGCACACCTGGAGGGAGGAGGTGGAAAAGGAGGTAAGGAAGGGCGAGGAAGGCACACGTGTAGCACAAAACATGTTTTCATCATGTTCTCCCTGGGTGCCCTGGTCTCCAAGCCCCTATAGTACTTCTGTGCCTTAATGATGTCCTTGGGGATTGTAATCCAGCTTCTCCCAGCCCCCACAGACATCTGCTAGCAACCTCTGAGTGTGGCATGGGGCATGCCTGCAGGACCAGACCAAGAAAATGACCTAGTCAATGCCTTGAACCTAGTGGGGTGATATGAGAAATACAGAACCAGGAGGATATTCCCGAATCCTCTTCTCCCTGAAGTTCTTCTTGGTCTTTGCTCTGTTATGCAGGAAGTAAAGGGAGCTGGAGGGATGGCTCAGCAGTTGGCCATGCTTTTGGCTTTCTGAGGACCAGGGTTTGGCTCCCAGCACCCGTATAGAATAACCTTCTGTAACCCTAATTCTAGGGGACTGGATGCCTTCTTTTATTATTTTTTTTTCTTTCCTTTTTTAAGACAGGGGTTCTATTTGTTGCCTTGGCTGTCCTGGAACTCCCTCTGTAGAACAGGTTAGCCACCGCTACCTGGCTGCTCAACACCCTTTTCTGACCTTAAGTGTCACTGGATGTATGTGTTGCGTGCATGTGCGCACATACATACATACATACAGACAGACAGACAGACAGACAGACAGACAGACACACACACACACTCATAAGATAAATATTAAAAAGCAAGGGTAGCAAAGGAGGAATCATGATTCTAGGACCTCCAGGATAACACTTTTCTGAGCTACCACAGTGAGCAAGTAAAACACCTATAAATACAGCAAAGTCTAGAAGCAGCCTTAACCCTGGGGAAAGATAGGGGAGCAGAGAACAGAAACAGAATGTGACTCCGCTGGAGTGATGGGAGGGAACATTTTAACTCTTCAGTTTTTCTACCTCTCTGCTGCATCTACTGGGACCTGAGCCTAGGACTTTATATTGCTAGTCAAGTACCAAAGAACTGACCTAGCCAGCCCTCTTTCTTCTAAGTTTTATTTTAGGTGCATGGATGTCTTGCCTGCATGTATGTGTGTGCACCCAAATCCTGGTCCACAAGGAGATCATAAGAGGACAGAGGTGCTGGAAACTGAACCCGGGTCCTCTGTAAGAGTAACAAGTGGTCTTAACTGCTGAGCCCTCTCTCCTGCCCCAAGGAGATGGGGTTGGGAAGGAATTTCAATGTACTCTTTGATGACTAGTGAGGTTGAACATACTTTCCATCGTTTCCTGGCCATTTATATTTGCCCTTTGAGACAGGTCTGTTCATTTCATCAGCTTGTTCACTGCTAAGCTCTTCCTCTTGTCAGACGCTGGCAAAGATGTCCCTGCTGCTCTGTGGCCGTCTCTCCAGTTGGTTATCACCTGTCTCCTTTGCTGTACAGAGCCCTCTACTTTTCACCAGGTCCCTCATGCTATAGCCTCCCAAGTACTGGGATTAAGACCTCTGTCACCAGGCCCTTTCTGTTGTGGCTATCTGCTTCTGTGTACAACTCCAGGGGTTGGGTTTGGTGAGGGGCAGAGACAATTCCTGATGAGAGGGGTTGGTATAGGGCAAGTATTCTTGGACAGCATCTCCCCTGCCCCCCCCCACTTCCCATTCCAGTAATAGGCTGCAATGAGTAAGTTTCAAGGAGTTATAGTAACCAGGATGGATAATAAATGAACCCACCCACCACAGACAAAGACATATGGACAGATCAAGACAAAGAGGACAGGAAAACAATGGGATTTTAGATTTACTGCCCTCTTGTTTGCTCTCCCATGTTTGTCCCATTCCCATCTCCTTCCACCTTTGCTACCCCAAGCTGCAGCCTCAGAGTTCCAATGTCTGGTCTCTGGTTCAAGTCCCCGAGATCCTCTAAGGAAGGTGAAGGGAAGAGCCAGTGGAGAGCACTGAGCAGGGTGGTGCCTGGGTCTGTGTCCCAGTGCCTGGGCAGGAAGGGAATGGTGCCCAATCCGAGTTCATGAGGACAGGAGACTCATTCACTGTAAACCAACTACAGATGTGCTGGGGTGGGGTGGGGAGGGGGATTAGGGCCACATTCCCAAACCGCAGCTCCTTCCGCCAGCCACCACCAGGGCAGGGCAGGAGGGGTTAACTTAGCAGCCTCCTGGCAGGATCCCTGCCACACAGGCAGCTCACTCTCCCACCCCAGCCTGAATGCCAGGGTCCAACTCCCTGACACACACCCCTCCCACACTGCTAAGGGCTGCTCCCAGGGTAACCGGCAAAGTCAACAGCAGTCGGGCCACCTGGGGACGGGACCCTGGAGTACCTATTCCCAGCCCTGGAGTGAAAGGCAGAGTTTGTCTGCGCCCCCCTCTTCCCCCATGACGTCTCTGCCTCCTGAGATTGCCACAGCTTGCCTCTTCTTCTCCCTTGTCCTTCAGCTGATAATGGCTACCCAAAAAATAGTCTTTCCCAGGAGGGGGATACTTGGCCCCTAGGGTGACAGCAAGACCAGAGCTGAGTAATTCCAGGGTGGAAAATGTGATGTGATTCTGGGGCCCATTCCCCAGGTGCTGGCCGCTCTGGGAGTGTTGCGTTGCTGGGATGGTCCTATGGGCTAGTGCCTGGCCTAGGCCATCCAGTGATTTTTCTTTTCTTCTGGAGTCGTTGACCATCCCTGTGGGAGTGCTTCTGTTCTGTGCAGAGGACTTCACTTTTCTCTGGCTCTGTGCTCCGTAGTATAAAGTTAAACTACTGGCTTCCCTCTCTAGGTTTGAGAACCTTTCAGCCTTGGTTTGTTTGGAGTCAGAGAACGTCCCAATTAGACACAGGCTATGTATGGGCTTCTAGAGACCCAGCGTCAACAACATTCGTGGCGCATCTACCAGGCAGCCCGGCAGGCCTTGTTGGCTGAGCCAGACACACACCCTCGCCTGGGCTTTCTCCCTCACACCCAGCGCAAGGCTCCTCCCATCCTCCCTCCTCCCTAAAGTTCTTTCAGTCCTCCTCCCAGCCAGCTTCTCCCCCTCTAAATCCAAGCCTAAAGGTGGGGACGATTATTGGCAGCGAGAGACCCACGCGCCTTAACTCCTGGAGCTGACTGCAGGCAGAGCGAGAGGGAGGAGGTCTGTGAACCCAATTCGCTGCACCCTCATAACTCCCACTAGTTAAACCAGTTTGCTCCTAGACCATAGGACAGAAAAGGCCAGGGGAAGGGAAACTGCTTCGACCTGCAGGTGGAGGTTAACTAAGAAAAGAGGACAGTGTCTTCTCCTCTAGTATACTCCTGCCCCATCACTCCACGTCCTGGGAGTGTCCACAGCCCTCACTGCCTATCCTGGGAGGTACCAGAGACCGGCCTGGCAGAATACAGCATGGCCAAAGACAACTCAGTCTCCCCAAATGGCTGGAAGGGGGATAGCGCCAGAGAGAAAGGGTTGGCATCATGGAGCCCAGGACACTGACCTCTGCCAGCTCTGCCCGGCCTCCCGGGGATGGAGCCACGGAAGCCTAGCAAATGGGAGGGGCAGAGACCCAGGCGTCCTGGGCCGCCCCGCCCAGTCCCCCCCCAGCCACCTCCCCCCCAGCCCCAGGGCACCGAGGAGGGAGCCGGGCAGGGGCAGGCGGCAGGGGAGGGAGGAGCGAGGGCGGGAGGGGGAGGAGGGAGCCAGGCAGGGAGGGAGGTGGGGGGGTAGGGAGGGAGAAAAAGAAAGAAAATATTTTCCGTGTCCCCGCCTGCGGAGTCAGTGTGCGGTTTGGGAGAAAATGTGTCGGATATTTTGGGGCGGTCACGTGGGCGGGCGGGCTCCGAGAGGCCCCGGGATTGTCCCAGCCTAGAGCCGTGCCCCCCTGAAGCCCCCCATTACCGCGAGTCACTAACACCGCGGCGCTCCATCCCCGAGACCGCCCGACGCCGGGACCTCGGGGCTCTGCGGCCTTCCTTTCCCCCGCCCTCCCCTCCAGGTGAGTCAGGCGGGGAAGCCGGCTCGCCCGCTCGCCCGCCCTCCGGCCGCGGACGCCGGGGTCCTCTGCTGAAATGAGCCAGGGGCGGGGGCGTCAGGAGCCTTGGGGTCCTTTCCTTCCCGGGGTGGCCAGGCTGTTAGCCGGGCTTGCGAGGAGGCTTCCTGCCCCAAGTTGGAGTCAGTCGTGACCTGGGAAGGGAAAGGGAAGATTTTTAGACAGACTGAGGATGGGCCGGGTTATCTGCCCTTGATTTTGGTGAGTATTGAAGGAGAGCATTTAGGAAAGTCTTGGGCAAGCGAACTTATCTTCCTGTACTCGGAATGTCAGAGAAGACGGGTTTTCCTCCTCTGGGAAAGAATGGCATTCTTCCACCGGGGGTTACTGAAGGGTGGATCTGATGATCTAAGTACCCTTTCTCCAGCGGGATGGCAGGTCTCTGCAAAGGGACCAGAAAAAGTCTAGGAAGTGGTCCTAGTTGTGTCTAGGTGGGTAAAGTGGTCTGCAGACTCTGGGTTATCTTTGATCTATCCCTAAGTGCACAAGTGGATCAACGAAGGGGAACTCTTTTAGAATATTCTGGGGGGGGGGTGTCTGATGGAACAAAGGTGAAGGTTCAGGACAGGTTCAGGAGAGCCCCAGTTCAGGACTGCCACTGACAGTGCCTCTCTTTTTTGTTTTTGTTTTTTTTCCCCAGGGGTTTCTACCAGCTCCCTCACCTCAGCCTGGCCCAGTATGTAGGAGGGAGTCTCTGCAGAGGCCAGAGGGTAAGAGAATATGTTTAGTTGGTGGTCATTCGGATGGGGCAGCAGGGATGTCTGACTCTGGGAGGGGACTCAAGGACAAAATGCTCAAATAATTCCCTCTTGCAGGATTTAAGCCTTGGGCAGTTGGGGTCCTACTTCTCAAGTTTGAGGCTTCTGCTCTTATGGTCATTCTTTAGGTACTGAGTTGGGGCTTGAGGACTACAGCCATTGTCAGTAAGAAGACATGAAGGGGGTTAAGGGGAGTGTGGGTGTCCAAGGTGCTCGGAGCTTGGATATCCCAACACACACACACACACACACACACACACACACACACAGACAGACACACACACACAGTGGTTTAGAGCTGGTAGGCAGCACAGGACACGCCCCCCAACCCAGGCACACCCCCACCTCTGGCTCAGAAAGCTACCTAACTGGCACCTCCAGTTCCCCCCTCGGCCCCACCCTGCCCGTGCCCTCTGATGCCCACACACATTCCACTGGCATTGCCTGCCTGCCTCCTGGGTACTGCCCCTCCCTGGGGCCAGTGGGGTAGAGGGAGGACACCTGAGGATTCAAAGTGGAGAATCAAGGGTCTAGACTCTCCCAACAACAGCACGGAGCCAGAGGGGCTAGGTCCACTGCTGCCTCCTGGAGAGCAGGCTGGGAGCTCAGGCTAGAGCAAAGGATGCCTGGGTTCTCCGCCCATTCTGAAGATGGGGTCATGGAAAAAGGTGGTCGTGTTTATACAGAGGGGAGGGGGGCAGCGGGTGGAGAGCAACTGACAAGAGCAGCTTTGTTCCAGGCTCTGGAGCGGGCAGGGCAGCAGGGAGACGCCCCCCTCCATCCGGCAGCCCCCTTCATCCATGCCCTCCCCTCAACTCCACCTCATCTCTGAGAAAAGCTTTGTAAGAACCCTTTCCCCAAGTCATTTGCCCGCCTTCTAGGCTGCGCCATCTGAGGTGGCATCTTGGAAAGAGGGAAGCGTTCTCTCATCTTCTGCAGATCCCACAAAGAACCAAGACAGTTAAGGCCGCCTTTAGGATTTCCTTTGACTCCACACTATCTTGCTCTCTTCTACCTGGAACTGAAGTGTGCCCCTTCCCAGAGAGACCAGACTTAGGAGAGAGGAATCTTTGTCACATTATTCTTTACCTCCAAGCCTCCCCTCCCAGGTGGTTGAGGAGGAAGGCCAAGGAGAGTTGTCCTTGGTGAGGACCAGGAGCCTGAACACCCCCAGCCTCCCAACCCCCGTTGAAGTCCTGCCTTACCCTAGAGGTCTGTTTCTTATCTGTAGGTAAGATGCCAAGACAAAGATGGCTCGAATAGAGAGCCTATTCCCAGTCTAAGCAGAATCTGGGAAACATTGGGGGGGGGGGGTGCTCTACTAGCTAGTCACTCTTGGCATTGGAGGGGTTAATCCACTTGGAATGTAACCCAGCCTGTTGAGCTATGGCCCAGGGGCCTAGGGGGCCCTGGACTCCTGGATCCACCTGGGTTCAACTTGGGATGAGGACCTCATGGATCCTGAAGGTTCTGAGTTAATACTGTAGGACTCTGGAGACAGCAGGGGTAAAGAACTGGAGGGTCCTGGGCCTATCAGTGGTGCCTAGTGAGGACCAGAGTCTCCTTTACAGGTTTGTTTCTAGGAGTCTGGAGGTTGAGAGAGATGAAAGAGGGAGAAGAAAAGCAGAGGTACCAAGACAGGGAAAGAGATGCAGATCCTAGAAAGTTTCTAATGGGAAGGGATGCCCACCTGTGTGCTCACTGGGGTCTTCGACCACCTTCATTTTCTTAGCTATAGAGCGAAGCTGCTCTCCCGGCCCCTTAACCTCCACAGTGGTAGGTGGTTCTGGAGATCCTGATGCAGAACCTTTCCCTTCGCCACAGCATGGTGGTGTGCAGGACCTGGGTTTCCTCAATCAGGGGTCAGACGAAGTCACATCTGAGGGAGGAAAGGACATAGAAAGAGTTTTTAGAAGTCCAGAGAGAGAGACGGAGGAGCAGCAGTGCAGACTGAGGACAAGGAGGGGATTTTATGGTGCTACAATTCTCTCATAGTAAAGGCTCCACCTGCACGGAGAACGGACCGTAGGCTGACTGTGGGATGGTTGGTGTCAGAGGAAGAGTTGGGAGGGGAAACAAGGAAGACTGAGGAAAACAGAGACAGCAAGTGATAATTGAAAGGCACGCAGGAAGCAGCACAAAACATGACATTTTTTGATGTAACATTTGGCGTGTGCTCCTACCTTACCCTACACACCATGTGCACCTTACCAACGGGTGGGTCCTGTTGTTCTCCAAATAGTAGATGAGGACACAGAGGCACAGAGAGATTAAATAATTGCTCCCAAGTCCTCCAGCCAGCAAGTGTGTAGGGGGTCTGCACATGACCAGAACACCGTTTTCTCCAAAGTCATATAAGACTCAGAAGTTACAGTAGAGATTGCTGCCACCATGGTGGTAGGGGTTTGAATTAATTTATTTTTTAATGTGTTTATTTATTTGACGCAAGGTCTTACTGTGTAGGCCTGGCTGGCCTCAGACTGAGAGATCTGCCTGCCTCTGCCTCATGGGTGCTGGGATCAAAGGAATTCAGGGCTTAAATTAAGGAGTACATGCTCAGTTCGAAATGTGTCTCTTCCTGGTCCTAGGTATCGAACCCAGGATCTCGCACTTGCGGCATCCTAAGCCATTGACCCACCGCTGAGCTATATATACTCCCAGTCTGAGTGCTTGACTCACTCTCTAGTTTGCAAAGACAGGTGTTAGAACAGATGCCTGGCCCAGCTCTGATGCTTCACCAAAAGATCTCGAACCGTTATTCACCTTAGAACCTCAGTTTACACCTCCCTGAAGCTTAGCTGAGGAATTTCTCAGAATCTGTACAGCTTTCCACCCTGCCCGCTCTATGGAAGTGCACAAGCCAGGGCAGTAGGTCTAACAGAACACTCACAGCCTCGTGCTGCATGGCAATCCACTGGGTAGTCGTCTGTCACCTCATGTGTCCTTTTCTTTTATCTCTCCCTAGGACCCTTGGAGACCCATTGGGCAGGCCAGGCAGGGTGGGCACGGAGCCTCCCAGGCCAGGGCAGTGGGCATGGGCGGGGGCTGCAGCTGAAGACCACCCCCGCCCACTGCAGAGTCCAAGGGATTCCCACGCTGCAGCTACCATGGCCACCAATAAGGAGCGACTCTTTGCGCCCGGTGCCCTGGGGCCTGGATCTGGTTACCCAGGAGCAGGCTTCCCATTCGCCTTCCCAGGGGCACTCAGAGGGTCACCACCATTTGAGATGCTGAGCCCTAGCTTCCGGGGCCTGGGCCAGCCTGACCTCCCCAAGGAGATGGCTTCTCTCTGTGAGTCTCAGGGGTCTTGGGGAAATGAGGGCAGATGGGTCGGGGGTGATATAGAAGATGGACACCCTTGTTGAATAGGTGGACAGGGACGGAGCTTTCTTGGGAGGATGGTGGTGTGTCAGAGAGGGGTAGTGGGGGTGGAGTTAGATGTATTTTGTGGATAGTATCTATGGATGAAGGTTCAGTTCAAAGATGATCTCAAAGTAGAGGGTCTAAAACTGCCTCCTAGGCCACTCAGCACAGAGGGAGCACAGTCCTGTGGATACCTGAGTGTACTTGTACTTCTGGTGTCCTTCAAGGCTGCATTCGGTTGGGGGTGGTGGGGAGGGCAGACCGGGACTAGAGAATCTGAGAAGTCTGTCTGTCAGCTGGCTCTGTGATGAAGAAGGGCATTGGGGTTCTAAGACTGCAAACAGGAAGGAAACTCAGTGCCCAGTGCGTATAGACTTGTGGGGCTGGGAAAATGCCTAAAGGCTCCGAGGACAGAAACAGCCCGGTTGGCAAAGAGGTGGCTCTTGGTCCACAACATACCTAGATTGGAGCAAGGGTTACGCTGGAGCATCCTCTCCCTTAGTCACATGTTTCTAGACTCCTCCCCTCCCCCCATGTCTGGAATAGTCCCCACACACTGCAGATCCCTACTTGTCCTGGGGCCTGCCCTCTTTAGGTTGTGTTTCAATGGTGCCAGCAAGTAAGGCCTGAGCTTCCTTTCTCCCTCTGGGACCCCTCTTTGCCCACTTGTCGATTGTCCCTCCTTACCAGGACATGACAAGCAGGGGTGTGGTGGTGGTGGGGCCTCGTGTACTCCAGTTTCAGGCACAGGGCTCGGTGTATACAGTGAAGGTGCAAAAAAAAAAAAAAAAAAGTGAAGCAAAAGCTTTGCCGGAGGGTAGGGGGTTTTCGGGGGTGGGGCGGGGGTGGTGGGTGTGGGGATAGAGACAGAAAGAGAAAGATGAAGACACATTTAGCATGGTGGTTCACACTTTTAATCCCAGCACTGACGAGGCAGAGGCAGGGATCTCTGAGTTTGAGACCAGCCTGGTCTACACAGAGAAACCTGCTTCAGAGAGCAACAGCAACAACTGCAAAGGTGTAGCCATGACACTGAGCAAAAGAGAAAGATGGCCTTTAAGGCAAAGGGGGACACTTGGAGGGCTTTGTATATAGGGGGGACTAGACTGGGTTGGCAGCTCCACTGGAAACAGTCTGTTTATCTGGAGTGTGTGTGTGTGTGTGTGTGTGTGTCCCAGACCTTGTGTGGTTTGTGTGTATGTAGCATCTCCTAGATAGACTGCTTGTACACACAACTTCAGGAGCCGATTATCAGGAATTCGTAGGGCTGCTGCTGTTTGGTAGGGACTGTCTGTGGTGTGGTGTAATACAGCAGAAGGTGTGCTGTGCAGGGTGAGTGTTTGGGAACTTCAGCTGGGCTCCCTCTTCTTGAATATCATTCTGTGAACCTGCCCGGGCACCAGGAACTGGGATAAGCCTCAACTCCAATGAGCCTTGCAGGGAATCATACACCTCAGTTATACAAACTTCCGACTTGTTTTCCCAGGTTCTGTGGGAGGTAACTAAAGGAGCCAAAGTCAGAAAGGAAGAAGGGTGGCAGGAAGAATGCTGAGAGACATGGCCAAGTACCCCGTGAAAGTCTCCTTGTGTTCCTGTATTCTTCATACATGGAGACGGAGATCAGGGTTCGAAGTGAGGTCAAAGGTCGCCCTGAAGGATGGGGACTGGAAGGAGAGAAGAGCCAGCACTAGGGAAAAGGCAGCTGAGGAGGGTGTGGCGGGCTAGGTTTGGAGAGGCAGGCCCAGGCAGGGAGGTAGCAGGTGGGGTAGGGAGGAGGGAAAGGCCTGGGTCCAGACAGTGTGCTTGGGGTGGGGGCATCCAGCAGTAAGGGAGGAGGAATCCTGAAGTTTAGGGAGCCTCTCTTGGTGGCAGAGTAACTGACCAAAGGACGAGAGAGTGGTATCTCTCCTCTGCTTTGATCCGTTGTCACTTTTTGGATGTAGCCATCTAATCATAAACGGGAGGGGTGGACCAGAGCCATAAACCTCAGGACACACCCATACTCACCTACACTGTGAGCCTCTGTCTCTAGTTACATCCTCTTATTCAAATGTACCATCCTCTTTCTCAGGATAGGAAGGGGTAGTTTAAGAAGGGGCCTGAAGCTTCTCCTTGGGGGCTGGTTTTTTTGGATAGTATTGAAAAGTCAGCCCCTGGCACCTTGGGGGGATATCTTTGATGAGAAGTCTTGCTCTACCTCTTGAGGCTCTCCTGGGGCATCAATGGGTGAGGCAGGCATCTTAGAACCCTGTTGTGAAGGAGGGGAGAGGCGAGTGGAACATGTGCTACCTAGCTAGGCAAGCATAGGCCTGTGTGCATGAAAAACGGAGGGAGTGCACGCGTGCGCACCCGTGTGTATGCATGCGTGGTGCATGCATGAGTGTGGACGAAAGGCCAAGTGCATCTCTCACGAACACTGATGTGCAGTGTGTTTGCTTTTCCAGACTACAGGAACAGTGTGTCAGCAGAGAGAGGATGCTGTGGTCTTGAAGACCTGGCCCAATTTGTCGTCCAAATATCGTGGCAGTATAACTGCCATGACCGTGAGGCCAGTGTGTGGGGGGCAGGGAGCCCAAGCTCCACTAAGTGACTTGGGGACCCTGTAAGCAGGCTGGCACAAGCAGAAACGGATTTAAACTGAGATGCCCAGATCTAATCCAGAGCGACAGCTATACAGGTGTAGACTCAGAGAAGGGCCAGGGACTAGGAAAAGAAGCATGGAGAGGAAGCCGTGGCAGTTGAGGGTGGCAAGCAGGCGGCAGAGAAGTCTCCTTCAGGAAAAACCCCCAGTGGCTGCCTCTTTCCCCTCCCCTCCCAGTCTCTCCTCCTCCTCCGGCTCCGACTCCAGCTCCAGGCCGACACAAACGGGGCTTTGATTGCAACAGGAAACCTCTCCGGCGGGGGGAGCCGAGTTTGCCGCCGCTGCTGGGGCCCAGGCGGCACCCCCCCCTCTCCCGGCCCCCTACCCTGTCCCAGCCCCCATCCTGCCAAGAGCTCCTCACATCCTTGCTATGGGCCTCACCCTCTCTTTCACACCTCC
Source organism: Micromys minutus (assembly GCF_963924665.1). Taxonomy (NCBI): domain Eukaryota; kingdom Metazoa; phylum Chordata; class Mammalia; order Rodentia; family Muridae; genus Micromys; species Micromys minutus. The sequence continues at coordinate 19,119,486 of NC_137962.1, forward strand.
CTCTGCCACCCCCTCCTAGTCTTCAGAAGACCCCTCCCAGAGCTCCTCAGGTGGGACCTATCCCTTTAGGACTTACCCTTTTGGGCGGGGCCTACTTTGGTTTGAAATACCTCTTCAGTTTTTAAGAGTGAGATTTTGGGGGGAAAAAAAGGAGAGTTATTAAGCAAGAAGAACTCCAAAACAGTGATCCTCAAACCTCATGTAGAGGTGGCAAGACGGGGGTGTGGGGGGAGAGAGGATTTAGCTGTCCCGCTCCCCCAACCCAGTTCAGGCCAAACTCATTTTTGCCAGGGACTGGTAGAGCTCCGAGGGGTGACCCTTCCCAGTGGGGGAGGGGCACATTCTTTGCCCCTGGGACCATAGCTTTTCCAGGATCTAGCTGGGAGGGGGTGCACCCTAGTGGTGGGGATCTTAGGGAAGGGGGTGAGTCAGGCACCAGCCCCCCCTTTGTACCCTCACCAAGGCTGGTGGGGAACATCTGGTTCCCATGAAATGCTAGAAGGCTAATGGGTCTAATTGCTGCAATAAGGGTGGGGGGTGCTTTGGGGAAAAGAGGGGCACTAGGTCCCCCCCATTTTACTTTCTATCTAAGGCTGTACAGTGTCTTGAACAAGGGCTGGAGCTGATGGCATAGGTGGGTCTGATACCTTAATGCCTGGTCCTAAGGCACCTCTCTCTGCAATGCAGATGGGGTGTGAGGAGGATGGGGTGCATCTGGTGAAAAGAAAGGGGGGCTTTTTGAGAACTCATAGCTTCCTGGAGCCCTCCCCCCACTCTGTGCCCTCCTCCCAACCCCCTCCCTGTGGCCTGGCCACTTCTGGTTCTAATTACCAACCAGGCAGGCCTGACTTAATTGGGACCTTTCAGATTTCTGAGGGGGAAGGGGAACTTACAAGCCTCAAGTTGACTTGTCAAGGCTCCTTTTTCCTTGTTTTTTGGGGGGTACTCTTCATTTTATACCTTCTTTTCCTACTGGTTCTATTCCAATTCAGGCACTTAATCTTGTTTTGTTTTGGTTTTTTTGGGGGGGTACGGTTGGATTCAGAAATGGAGTCTAGGGTTGGACATTATGAGAAAAGTTCACATTAGGTTGGAAAGATGTTGTCTTCCTCTTCGTGCCTGCAGCAAGCTCCCAGTTTGCCCGTCCACCCCAGCCCACCATCGCCATCCGCATTTTAGGCCCTCCTCTCCAGCCCTGCCCCCTGAGTCCCTGGCAGCCTCCCGTTCCCCTCCCCCGTTCCCGCCTTCTTTGCCTACTCTGGCACCCCTTCCTGCTTTTTATTCTTCCAACAGGCGCCCCACTCTCTCTGCACCCCAGTGCGACCCCGACTCGGTACAGCAGATTCTTAGAAAAGTGCGCCCCGCCCTGGTTCAGCCACAGCGGCCGGGCGGGGGAAGGGGTCGGGCCGGGCGCCGCTCCCGCTCCCGGGCGCTCCCCGTGTGAGCCGCGCTGACAGAGCCGGCTGGGCCGGCCCGCCGAGCGGTCGGGCGGCCGGGCGGCCGGCGGGCGGGGCGCGGGGGAGGGGGCGGTTTCCGGGAGTCGCCGCCACTGGCGTTGTCCCGGGGCCAGGGTCCCCGATTCGACGCGGCCAGGCAAGGGCAAACTTCTGACGTGGCCAACCCCCTCCCTTGAGTGTCCAGGGGGCACTGGAGGTGGCACTGAGGGAGGGGCAGCTATTTCCTTCGGTGGGGTATAAGTGACCCTGAGCAGTGAATGACCAGCAGGGCAGTTACTGCGGAGCGGGGTGGGAGGGGGAGCCCTTAGCACAGTGGAAACTCGGGGTGGGGGCAGTTGTCATTGGGAGGGATCAGTTTCGTCTGAGTCGCAGTTTGGTTCTGTAGGGACAGTTTAGGGGGTAGTTTGTGCTCTGAAACTGAAGCCAGGTTCTGGGAGCGGGCAATGAGCGAGGTAGCAGGGGCACTTTGGGAGTGTCAGTCGCGGGATAGAGCTTTGGGGACTTTGAGGGAGGCGGCCCAGCCCTCGGCAGAGGAAGGATAGCCGGAGCTAGGAGGGGTAGACTCCGCTGCGCTGGAGGGGGCGGGAGGGGGGGGACTCCGCTGCGGAGCTGGCGACGGCCTGGGCGGGGTGGGGCGGGGCCGGGTCAGGAGGAGGTGAGCGCGCCCGGCCACCCGCCCCGAGGGGGGTTCCCGGAGAGTTCACCGCGGGAGCGCGCTCTGGCCCTTGGACCGGGGGTGGGAAGATCGGGAAGGAAGGAGGCGGCGGCGCGCACTGAGCCGCAGGAATGTAGTATTGAGCTCCGAAGCGCGCGCGCGCGAAGGAAGAAGGAGGAGTCGGGCCTGGGAATGAGGGGGGTGGAGGTAAGGCAGGTCCTACGAGTCTGGAGAGCTGCGTAGCGCAGGGCATCTCAAGGTTCCCTTCTACGCAGCCATTCTACATCCTTGCTTGTGTTGACTTGTATGCCGAAGAAAGGGTTGAAGGGAGGGGGGAAGACGCTGTGAAAGGAAATGTGCACATTTGACTCCTTCACGTCTTCCCCCAAATCCCCACCTGGGCACAAGCCTAGTTGAGACCTCCAGGCTGTCGAGAGAGCGGGATTGCAAGCATTTTTTTCCTGAACCAGGTGTATTTGCACAAATTCTTACACCTATGAATGTATGTGCGTGCAGACAAGCGTGTGCACTCTTGCACGTTTGGAAATTTGTGGTGCCTGCCAAGATAAATGCTTGCACAGATGTATGTCTAAGCAAGCGCGTGCGCCGCGCAGCTAGTAGACGTATGAGTATGTGTATGTGCTCCACTCCCAGCTCTGCTCATCTTGGTGCCCGGCCCCTTTCGCTCTTCAGGCCCCACCCCCATGCCTCTAGGCTCTGCTTTTACAAAAGATCTCCACAGAGCTAGCTGCCTAGGCACCCTAAGTGAGGCAGACGGAGGCAGAAGCTACAGCTTCGCCTTCGCGCCCCGCCCAGTCCCTTTCCCTTGCTGGGGATCCCCCTCTTCCCCGCCCACCCCTTACCCCCCATGCATCTCAGCGCCCTATGCTAGCCCTCCCCCTCCCCCCTCCAGGAGCGGGGCGCTGCGGGGGGAGGAGGGGGAATGGGCTGCGGGTCCTTGGTGTTCTAGCACCCAGTTTCTCTCCAAGCCGGGTCGCGATGTACGACTGCATGGAATCGTTTGTCCCGGGTCCGCGACGGCTGTATGGGGCGGCCGGGCCCGGGGCCGGCTTACTACGCAGAGCCACTGGCAGCTCCTGTTTCGCTGGACTTGAGTCTTTTGCCTGGGCACAGCCTGCCAGTCTACAATGTAGGTATTCGAGCTCGGAGATCGGGTATTGGGTGCACGAGAGGTTGGTACTTACTATTTCCGTGTGTAAAGTTTGGGACCGGGGTATAAGAGGGTATTCTGGTGCTTTCTCTGAGGTACTGGCCCTTTAAACATGAGGGCCTCCGGAGTCTCCTTTGCGTGTGTGCTGCAGTGTTTGGAGTGTATGTGGTTTTTATGGTGGATGTTTAGCTAGGGCTTTGGTTGATGCCACTCCAGAGTCCCTGGGTGAGAGACTGATGTATGTTGCTAGTGTGTCCGCCAGTCCTTAGTCTCGGAGGGATATGGCACTCAGTACAGTGGGTAGCGTTTGTGAAGTCTATGCGGAAAGTTGGGAGCGTTAAAAAAATTTGCAGAGCGTGTGAATTCCTGGTTTGTGCAGACCTAGGAGAGGTGGGTGTGGAGTAGGGGGTCTGTCCACTCACTGTCACCCTCGGCCTAGGTTGGCAGTCGTGGCCCACTGTGGGGATGTTTGTGTGCCTTGCGTGGCTGCGGGGGCGTTTTTTTTTGGAAAGTGCTGTGTCCTAGAGTGCACCCTGTGCTCTGCTTTTGGGGTGCAAGGGATGTACACAGAAGAGTGAGGAAGCAAGATTCTGTGTTCATCCTCATTAAAACAACAGCAGCAACAACAAAAATCTGGAAGTGTGTATGTGTTCGGTTATCTTGACAGATGACTTTTTCTGCATCTCCAACACATCACTTAAGCAGGAAGCGAAAAGTTTAAAGCCAAGTGTATGGAGGGGAGGGGTGTCTGGAAATGACAGCTGGTAGGGAAATAACAATCGTAAGGCCCCCAAATATCCATCTTCCCCCTCTCTGTAATGGGAGATGCCAGGCATGGGGCCCTGGAACCCCTTTCCAGAGCGGCAGTAAAAAGCTGGGGAAGGAGAGGCAGTAAAAATAAAGTCCAGATGAGAAGCAGCTTTGAAGCCTGGGTCACAGTGCCTGGCGGGGGTGGGCTGTTGGAAGGGGCTGAGAGAGGAGCCTGGGACACCCCCCCAAATTTACTGGGGGTTGGCACTGCACTCATTCGCAGTCTGGGTACGGATGACTGCAGACCTAGGCTGGGGGCACGCTGGGAAGGGGCGGGCAGCGGGCGGGGTGGCTGGCGCAGGGGGAGTGCGCACGCCGGGTCACTGAGCCCCCGCCAACGCGCCTTGCTCCTTGGCAGTCCGAAGCGCTGTTTACAAGTTCAGTTGGGTTTTTTTCCCCTTTGTTTTGTTTTTTTTTTTTTTTCCACGGCAGAGCGCTCAGATTTAACTGGGATAATGGAAAAGGAGGTATCAGACAGTAGACAGTACTTTGAAGTTGGGTGGGTTTAGAATTGATGTGCTGCTTAAAGGCTGAAGAAAAGATGGAACTGGTACATTGCACCAATTTTCTGTGAATTCTTAACCTTGCCACGCCCAGTATAATGGGGAACTATTAGGCACACTGGCTAGCATCTGAGCTACAGGGTGGGGGGAGTGTTGGCTATAGGGATCCTGGGCAGAGACTATATATGTATACATATATATATTCTTATTTAGGCCTCTGGAGAGATTTGGGGCTTGGTAGCTCAATATTTTTGCATTTCTGTTTGAGCTATTAAGTTTGGCCAGTAATGGGCCCACAGAGTCAACTATATACCCCCTGCCACACTCTCCGGGGGGCGGGGGAGGAGGGAGATGGTTTAGAGTAGAGCTGGATAGTGTGTTAGAAGCATTTGTATGGAGACTTTGGTGTCCTAGTGTTGTGCTGACTGAATGTGGTGTTTGGTAGTAGAGCAGTTAGCTTGGATTCAGCTCTGTGACTTGTCATGTGTGATGTTGGCCTACAAAAGTGTGTGTCTTCGAGTAGATTGTGTGGTAGATTGTGAGTCCAGGCAGCTCAAACTCTGGGCCTTGCAGCTGGGAGCGTTTACAGCCGGTTATAAAGAGTTTGTTTGAAGCTCTGCTCAGCCTGGCCAGGAATTTCCTCAATTTCAGCAATTTGGGCTTTAAAAGGAGAAAACCCGGAGCCCACCCCCTCCTCCTCAGCAGGGGCCCCTGCCCAGCCCAGGAGCAGCGTCCCAGTGCAGAGGTCTCAGCTCAGGGTTGAAGAGGGGATACCCGGGTGTCCCAGAAGACCCAGTTAGTTTTGCAGCCCCCTCCACCCACAGTGACCTCAAATCCTTTGAATAGCACTTTCGGATACAGGAGGCGGGGATGTGCCAGAGGGGTGTCGAGAGAGGGTAACCATGCCACTAAGATGGGAAAGGCTGCCCAAGGGCAGGCTCTCTGGGGCCTCCGTCTTATAATTGGCTGGTGCTGCCTGCCCCATGCCAGCCTGACCGCACCCAGGCCTTGCGCAAGAGAGGAAATGAGGAAATGAGGCAGCGCTCTGTGGGTAGTGAAGGCGTCAGTGCAGGGGAGAGTACCACCCCACGCACAGGCCTGTGGACCCCAGGATAGCTGAATGTGAAGACCTAAAAAACCTTCCAGTCTTTTCCAAACCTCCCAGCACCTACCATTCAGGCAACCCCACCCCCAGTCTTGAATAAATTCCCTGCACCCTTCCGCCCCCTTTCTTTTGAGGGGGAATCTAACTCCAGCAGGATTCTTATGCTAATTGAGTGTGTGGGGGTGGGGTGGGTGGCGAGGGCTTCCCTCTTTGTAAGGTGGTGGAGCTGGTTTGGAACCCCCAACCTATGGTCTCGTCTGTCCTCTCACTACCTTGGGTCGTATGGACTTGTGACCAGGTGGGTTACGTGGCGTGGGAGGAAGGGTGCACACAGGAGGTGTTTTCAAAGGATGCTGGAGGTCTTCAAGATTTTTTCAGACCACTTCCAAATTGGGCAGCAGGTCCTGCAGGCTGGATTATTTTCAAATGTCCTGAGTCTCTCTGAGGGCGAACCCTACATTCACCCAGCCTGTGGCAGGCCTGTACTCAGAAGCCGCCTGTATGAAGTGTGGCTTGGGCCTTGGCTAGGACTCCGTATGAACTACAATTACTATTTTCTGAAGCAGTTCAGGAGAGAAGACTGGCTCAGAAAGGGTCTGGGGCAGTTCCCTTCCCCTCAACTCTGTTTACCTAGTGTCACCTGACTCTGCTACACCCCAAACTGCTCCTGGACCTAAGGCCCTGAGTAAATCCCTGTCTTCCTCCTCAGCGTCTTTCACGAAAGGCCACGTTAGCTATGGTCAGAAGGCTTGGGAGCCCGGGCTCCCCTGTCCTCTGGAAGTACGGTCACTCAGCTGCAAATGCTCCCCTTCTGACCTAAGAGGTCTTTCAGGTTTGACCTGAATTGTCATTCAGTCTGGTGCCAGCTGGAGGAAGCCTGTAACTGCCCGATCTGCTAACCCCCACCCAATTGCTTCCAAAGGCTGAGGATAGTGGAACTCTGAGGTTACCAGGGTCAGGAGTGAGCCCTAACCGTTCAGCTCTATGTCCCCCCCCCCCACTTTTAAAAAATGCGCATGGTGTTCTGTCTGTATGTATTTTTGTGTGCCATTTTTGTGCCTGGTGCCCACGGAGGTCAGAAGAGGGAACCGGTCCCTCTAGAATTCACAGATAGTTGTAAACTACCATGTAGATGCTGGGAATCAAACCCTGGTCCTCTAGAAGAGTAGCCAGTGCTCTTACCTGCTGAGTCCCAACTAGTCTTCAACATTATGGAACAGAGGCAGAGAAGTTAACTCCCTGGAATTCGCAGAATTGAACTAACATTTTTGTAAAAGAGTTGGTGGTGGAGAGGGGGGCGTTGGCAGAGCCTGCAATCTCAGCAAGCCACAAAGAGTGGTCTGGGCTTTCCGGGAAGTACCTGCTCAGGGCTTGCGTACAAGGGTGACAGCAGTGGTCACCAGCGGGTCACCTTCTTCTGCTGATCTTCTGATGCTTTTCCTTCAGCGGTGGAGACACAGAGCACCAGCTCGGAGGAGATGGTACCCAGCTCCCCGTCACCCCCACCACCTCCTCGGGTCTATAAGCCATGCTTTGTATGTAATGACAAGTCTTCTGGCTATCACTACGGGGTCAGCTCCTGTGAAGGCTGCAAGGTTCGTATAGGGGGCGATGACTTTAGAACTCAGGGTTGCCTGGGCTTACGGGAGTGCAAGGCTGGGAGTGTAGCTTAGCAGTAGGGCAAATGCTTGCTCAGAGTTCTTGAAAACTCAGCAACATGTCAGAGACCCTCTTGAGGCAGGGGTGGGCCAATCTCTGTGAGTTCAAGGCCAGCCTGGTCTACGGAGCTAGTTCCAGGACATACAAAGAAACCCTGTCTTGAAGAGCCAAAAAGTAATGAATAAATGACTAGATAAATAAAAATTATTTTAAAAGATGGGGGACCCAGGGGCTGTGTTCACATGAGGGATTTTTGGGGGTTTTGTTTTGTTTTGTTTTTTGTTTTGTTTTGTTTTTGCCTGTGTGGGATGAGGGACTACTTCGGGTATGGATGATTAGCTGATTGGGTGAGGTGCTGAGAATCTAGCTGATTGGTAGAATGAGTACAGAAGGTTTGATCACATAGGCATGCACACACACATACACATACACACATATACACATACACACATATACAAATACACACACACATATACACATACATGCACACACACACACACACACACACACACACACACACGCCCCAGACAAACAAACTAGATTGGTCAGGTCTAGCTAGGGCCCCTTGTTGTGTTTGAGAAGTACTGGTATTCCCTGCATGCTGTTTAGTGACACTCCTGCTCCCAATTTCAGGGCTTCTTCAGACGCAGCATCCAGAAAAACATGGTGTATACATGTCACCGTGACAAAAACTGTATCATCAACAAGGTAACCAGGAATCGGTGCCAGTACTGCCGGCTACAAAAGTGTTTCGAAGTGGGCATGTCCAAGGAAGGTGGGTTCTCTCCCATCCTGTCCTGCCGTCTGGTTGTCCCTTTTGCCGTCCAGCTTCCCTGACCCTGAGACCAAGGCTGCCCTGTAACTGCTTTCTTCTCCAAGACCAGTCTTGTTAGGTTAGCTCTCTTCACCCTGGATGCTATATGGTCTTTTTCCATTCTCTCTCCATCATGTTCCCGAAACCTGGCACTAAGGGTTTCCCTTCTGTTTGGAGGAGCAGGAGGGTTGGGTTCATCCCTTCCCTCTCCTGTTCTTTCACAGGACAGATCCTGAGATGGCTCTGAGCTGGCCCCTCCTTTCCACCCCCCCTACCATTGTGCTGCCAAAGCTATAAGTGGATATCCTGCCTGCATATCCTGCCCCCCTCCAACCCCCAGCTCCTGCAGGGCAACCGGAAGGGCAGGATGGAGCCGAATTGGCCTAGGGAGGGAGTATGGCTGTGGGTTCTGGGTGGGGCTGGGGCAAACCAGCCTGAAATTAGGAGCCTATGTAGCAGAAAGGGAAACTAAGGCACTAATATGTATTCTTAGTGAGATCTGACCCCATTAAAGCTAGAATGAGAGAGGCTGTCCAGAAGGAGGGTCTGAGGGTCCTGATCCTTCTCTTCGCCTTCAACCCCAAGCTGTAAGGAACGACCGGAACAAGAAGAAAAAGGAGGTAAAGGAGGAGGGCTCGCCCGACAGCTATGAACTGAGCCCACAGTTAGAGGAACTCATCGCCAAGGTCAGCAAAGCCCACCAGGAGACATTCCCCTCTCTCTGCCAGCTGGGCAAGTACACCACGGTGAGGAGTGGGCAGAGTCTGGGCGAGGGTGCTGTGCGCCTCAAGAACGGGCAAGGCTTGGGGGGCAGCGCCCGGGGGGAGCCTTCACGGCTCTCCTCTTCCCTGCAGAACTCCAGTGCAGATCACCGGGTGCAACTGGACCTGGGGCTGTGGGACAAGTTCAGTGAACTGGCCACCAAATGCATCATCAAGATTGTGGAGTTTGCAAAGCGGCTGCCTGGTTTTACAGGACTCAGCATTGCCGACCAGATCACGTTGCTCAAGGCTGCCTGCCTCGACATCCTAGTGAGTTAGGCGGATGAGTTCTGGACCCCTTTCCTTCTACCACTACCACCTCATCCTTTACCCTCCTCCTCTACCCAAGCTCTTTCTGTTTTAGCCGTTGGTTGCCTTCTGGTTTGCCTAGACTCCCTTTCCAATCTCGGAGTTCCACCTCTGCCTTACTCCTCAGGTTCAGGCTTGAAACCAAACTTACTTAGGAATTTTTCCTCAGGGGGCAGCACTAACCATCATCCTTACCCCCAACCTCCAGATGCTGCGGATCTGTACCAGGTATACCCCAGAGCAAGACACCATGACGTTCTCGGATGGGCTGACCCTGAACCGAACCCAGATGCACAATGCTGGCTTTGGGCCCCTTACAGACCTCGTCTTTGCCTTTGCTGGGCAGCTCCTGCCCCTTGAGATGGATGACACAGAGACGGGACTTCTTAGTGCTATCTGCCTCATCTGTGGAGGTGCGGGGCGCCCCCTGGCGTCTGCATGGGCTTCCTCTCCCAACAGACTCCACAAGTTTGTCCAGGTGGCAGAGCTTAAGGGTCATTCCCCATGGGATTGTTCCCACTGACGGTATCCTACAGACTTCCCGTTCTATGTACAGCCTTTCAGGCTAACCAAGCTCAGGGAAAAAGAAGGAGGCAGCGTCCAGAGAACTCAGAAGGCCTGGGTGCAGCGCTGAGATAGGAATTTAGTAGGAGTGGTATCCTAGAGCAGGGTCCTGGCTGAGGGGTAAATGTAGGGCCTTACGTCAGAGGAGATGACCTGGAGGTCTCAGTGACATGAGTGAAAGACTGATGATACAGTCTGGCAAGGTCTGTTAGGCACCAGCCGCCCGTTACTGTGTCCTTCCCCGTCTCATCTGTTGTCTTTGTATAGACCGAATGGACCTGGAGGAACCCGAGAAGGTGGACAAGCTTCAGGAGCCCCTGCTGGAAGCCCTGAGACTCTATGCCCGGCGACGGAGACCCAGCCAGCCCTACATGTTTCCAAGGATGCTTATGAAAATCACGGACCTCCGGGGCATCAGCACTAAGGGTTAGTTCTGAGTCAAGCCCCTCTTCCTTCCCAGATCTGCAGGTCTCCTGAGTCACACAGGAGGACAGGCACAGGCAGGAAGAGAAAGGAACCGAGAACTAGTGAACTCCATGGAGCCCTGGCTTGCTGACTCCTTCCTTTTTTTTTTTTTTATAAGTCCGTTGTACCTGTCTTCAGACACACCAGAAGAGGGCATCTGATCCCATTACAGATGATTGTAAGTCACCATGTGGTTCCTAGGGATTGAACTCAGGACCTTTGGAAGAGCAGTCAGTGCTCCTAACCACTGAGCCATCTCTCCAGCCCCCGCCAACTATATCCTAATGGGCAGGACAAATTCTTTTCTGTTTTGGTTTGGCTACTGCTGTGTGTGTGACTGTGTATGTGTGTTGCTGGGGGAGGGGAACCCCATGTCACGCATATATTAGGGAAATGGTCCATCCAAGTGACAGCCCACCCTCCTTTACTTTTTATTCCTCATGTTTTGTATTTGGAAACTAAATGGGCTAAACTTGATCCTACTTCAGAAGCTAATTGTAGGGACTAAGCGACTACAGTACATAGTACACTTAGAGATGAGAATTAAGAGCCGTACGTGGTGGGTTGTTCTTGCATGTCATTCCAGTACTAGGGAGGCTGAGGCAGGAGGTTACTCTGAGTTCATGGGTTCGAGGCTAGCCTGGGCATTTCCACCATCACAATGCTTGTAACATCATGGGCATTTGATAAACAGTGTCATAAAAGCTCTGAACATAGAGTCTGGCTGCCATGCTGGGTAAGGGAGCCGGAAGTCCGTTACCACATAATGTGGTCTTCAAAAACAGTCTTTACAGCTCAGAAGTGATGGTGTACACCTTTAATCACATCCCCCAGGAGGCAGATGCAAGCAGGTCTGAGTGCTAGGCCAGCCTAGTGTATACAGAGAGAGTGTTAGACAGTCAGGGTTACAAAAAGAAACCTTGTTTCAAAACAACAAGCAAACAAAACCCCAAGTACCCTGACTTGAAAAACAAAGGCAAAGTGTTTATTTATTTTATGTTTATTTGATTGATTGATTGATTGATTGATTGTATATGGGCAGTTCTTGGTCATCTCATGAACACGAGGTAGAGAGCAGGGGGGTCACTCACAGGAGTAATTTCTGCTCCACATTGTGTGTGTGTGTGAGAGAGAGAGGGTTTGTGTGCCGTAGCTTGTGTGTGGAGGTCAGAAGGCAACTTTGTAGAGCTGGTTCTCTCCTTTCAGCTTTGTGTAGGTTCTTGGATCAAAGTCAGGTTATCAGACTGAGTAGTATCACAGACCTACCAAGCAGTTTTGAAGAGATACTGATCATGGTAGCATACACCTTTAACCTCAGCACCCAGGAGGCAGAGGCAGGCGGATCTCAGTGAGTCTAAGACCAGCCTGGTCTACACAGTGAGTCCTGGGACAACTAGGACTACACAGAAAGACCCTGACTCAAAACAAATAAACAAACAAGCAAAACAAAAACAAAACCAGGGCTGGAGAGAGATGACTCAGGGGTTGAGAGCACTGGCTGCTCTTCCAGGGTCTTGAGTTCAATTCCCAGCACCCTATGGTGGCTCACAACCACCCGTCATGGGATCTGATGCCCTCTTCTGGTGTGCACAAGTACATGTAGATAAGACATCCATATGCACAGGTAACTAAATCTTTCAAAAGACACCCTGAAAATTAGGCATGGTGATGCATACCTGTAATTGAAGCACACAGGAAGCAGAGCCAGGAGGATTGCTACAAGTTCAAGGCTGACCAGAGCAAGATAGCAAGATTCCATCTTAAAAAACAAAAAACAAACAAACAAAAAAAAACAACTAAATGCTTTGACCTGTGCCTCTGACCCCAAGGATGGCTGCAGGTTTGCAGTCACATGAACAGAGGTTCATGATAGCCAGGGCTCCTGTCTCTAAAACAGCCAAGAAGAGGAAGCTTGAAAGCTAGGTGAAGTTCAAGGCAGAGTGGGAACACCACAGGAAGGGAGAGGGTGAAGGCTCAGCAGAAGCGGCAGGTCTGAGCTGGAAGCACTGGTGAAGCACAGAGCAGGCCTCCACCCATGCGCTCCCCGATCCTCCGCTTGTCTCTGTAGGAGCAGAAAGGGCTATAACCCTGAAGATGGAGATTCCAGGCCCGATGCCCCCCCTGATCCGAGAGATGCTGGAGAACCCTGAGATGTTTGAGGACGACTCCTCGAAGCCTGGCCCCCACCCCAAGGCTTCCAGTGAGGATGAAGCTCCAGGGAGCCAGGGCAAAAGGGGCCAAAGTCCCCAACCTGACCAGGGCCCCTGACCTACCCCACTGTGGGGTTGGGCCCCAGGCAGCAGACTGACCATTTCCCAGATACTGCCAGTGACTGGGGGAGGACCTGCCCTGCCCACTCCTCACCTTTCCAATGAGCTCGTTGTTTTGCCAAAGTTTCTAGGGGTGCCTGTGTTCATCCCTGTCCTGTTTTAACCGGCTCCTTCTACAGTCCCGAGGGACTGCTGCGCACCTACCCGAAGAGCCGGAGAAGGGGCGAACCTGGGTCTAGACTCTAAAATCTCAGCACTGCCTTTCAGATTCAGGCCACAGGCTCCCCACGCAAGAGGAAGCCCTGCCTTCCCATGGCCCCTTCCTCTGCCAGGTGCTTGGGCCTCTGGGAACAAACAGGAACACTAGAGACCAAAAGGGGGGCCCTCAGGGAGGGCTGAGCCCACCCTCGCGCCCCACCCTGGGAGCGCCTGAACCTGCCGAGCTCAGTGCCCTCTGCGCCCCATCCTAATCCTCCTGCCTGGTGTAGGGGCAGGCTGGGGCCTGCATTTTCTGGGTTGGGGCCTGAGGGGGAAGGGAGAAATGTGAGCCCATTCTGTACCTCTGCTGAAGTACAGCACTCATCCTGGGCCCTCTATTTTACAGCCTCTCCCTTACTCCTGTTGTGCCTTGGCCCTCCTGCCCTCATCTCAGCCATCAGCCAGGGCCCTGCTACACTACAGAGGGGCCAGGGGGCCCTCTCCTAGTGCCTTCTACCCTTGACCCCCCAGAGCAGCTTGGCCCCAGGGAGGGGAGATGCTGCTTGGCTGACCCACCCTGACCCAAAGGAAGCCTCTATTTATTTATTAGCTTTTGTTTACACCCTGGAATGACCCCTTCCTCCAGGGGTCTTGGGAGGGGGAGCCCAGGGCCTCTGTGACCCCCTCCTCTCTCCCCAAGCCCCCCAGTTTATATTTAGCTGCCAAATAAGATTCCTGCAGGCTCCCCCTTCTCTCTGGGGGGTTAGGGTGCTGTCCCCTCCCCTCTGTTTACATCTCCTGTCCCGCTGTTCGCATATTGCTGAGTTTTCTATTTTTGCAAAATAAAGTGATGGAAACTCAATAGGGTGTAGATCCCTTTAAGGCTGCCCAAGTTGGGGAAGTGACCTGCGGACCTGGAGGAGAGGCTGGGCCAGGTGGTGGAGCTGCTAATGAATGGACTTTATAGTTTCTTAGGGGAGCAGAGTACCAAGTATGATGGGGGTGGCAAGGGAGGGCAGCAAGCTGTGGGAACCACTCTGAGTCTCCCTCCCCACCACCACCACCAGCAGAGAGTTCTTTCCTGCCTTTGCTGGGGTCCTGAGGTTCATGCTACTGCCTGGATGTGTGTTTGTTGGGGTCCTGAGGTTCATGCTACTGCCTGGACGTGTGTTTGCCGGCTTTGGACAGCAATCTAAGCTTCCATTTGTTTTGCAAGTTGTCCCTGGACCTGGAAGACCTGCAGCGCACTAAGCTACAGTGTTTTTAGGGTTTGTTTGAGAGAGGGTCTCATTCTAACTAAAAGGGCCTCCGACTCGTAATCCTCCCTCAACCTCCTGAGTCAGCCTGGATCACAGGCCTGAGGCACCACTCTTAGCTCAGTGTTGAACTGACTCCCAGGGACCTCTCCCATCCTTGGTGACCACACTCTCACCTTATGACCTACTCACTGGTGTCTCTTCACCCTTCGACCTCAGTCCCATCTATAGCCCTCTGGTCACTTTGTCTCCTAATGTTCTTTACTTTCTCCTGCAGGCCTTCACTCTGTCCCAACCCTTTGGAAGAGACCCTTGCCCTCCACCACTGCCCCTTGCTCTCTGTGACTCCCCCTACAGCCCCTACTAAGCCCCAGGACAAAGCTTTCCTTACCTTGCTCCTGGCTCTCTTCATCAGTGACCTGAGCTATGGGAAGGAGGAGGGTGTGGGTCAGGGGAAGCCAGAAGAGGAGGGAGAAAAGCAGAAGAAGAAAGTGAAAGAAGATTTAGAGGAAACCACAGGGCCAGGGGGAAAGAGGGCATTGTCATGGTTACCATCGGTTGAGGGGGAAGGGCAGAAAGGTCTGGCCATCCCTTATCCTGGAGCCAGCTAAGGTTCACCCCCCACACCCCCAGGACTCTCCTCCAGCCTCTGTCAGCGGCTTCCCTTTCGGGGGCATCTATTTGAGATAGGAATAGTTTTGCTCTGTATCAGGGGAGCCAACAGGAGTTGTTTGTGCTCACCGGGAATGCTGCTTCCCCTTCCTGCAGGGAACCTCGACCAGCACTGAAAAGCAGTGCTTGCTTCCAGTGGGTAACTGGTCCAGGGAAAAATCCCATTTGTATTTACAGAACTCGTCCTTCCATAGGCGAGATCCTGCCTCATCCCAGGCTGTCCTGGCTCCTGGACCTCCAGTGGCACCTCCAGACCTAACCATCTGCCTCTAACTTGCCAACTGCCAAGACCCTTACATCCTCCACCTCTTCTCCCCTTAGACGCCTCATTCCCACGGAGACTGCCTCTCCCTTCTCAGTGATGGAGACCGAACCTAAGGTCTCTTGAAAGCTGGGCAAAGATCTTGACACCGAGCTGCATCCTCACCCCACCCCTGTTCTTGTCTCACCAGATGGTCTCTTAAATAGACAGCATCTTATTTTTACAGAGGTCTGAGTGCAGATGAAATGGCAGCCATAGGGCGTTCTCCCCTTCCGGATGTCACCACCCCTTAATCCAGTTCCACATGCTGTGATGACCCCCCAAGCAAAACCATTTTCATTGCTACTTCATAACTGCAAGCTTTGCTACTGTTGTGAGTTGTAAATGCAAATACCTTGATATTTCTGATGGTCATAGGCCAACCCCCGTGAAAGGGTTGTCCAACTCCAATGGGTTCGTGACTCACAGGTTTGTGAAACCCTGGATTAAAGACTACAGTGAAGGGAGTTTTACTATTTCCTGCGAACAGAGAGAGCCAAGATTTTAACTCAGGCAGGTTGGCTTCAGAGTCCAAGTAGTTTAGCTGTGATACTATTAGGAGTTAGAGACATCTGGGAAAAGACCTCGATTCAATCCAGATTACAATTAGTTAAATGTATTGATACTGGTAAGCAGGACAGCAATCTCTGAGCCAAGTCAGAGACTGTCACTCCAAGGGGAAAGGTTTTCTTGTTTTTGTTTTTTAAAGATGAAGACCACAAGACCTCGAGTATCTGCATAAGGAAGCCAAGAGCTGCTTTGCTCTGCCAAGGCTAGGTAGGTAGTCAAGGGGACCTCAAAGTAGTCCTTGAAGGTCTGCGCAAGAATGTTAAAGAAAACAACCAACAGCAGCAACCAAATACCAGTTATATCAAAAACAAGTACAGATGCATATTCCTGGGGGGAGGGTCATTAGGAATGTACATTCCTGGTAAATCAAAAGACAAAAGGCTATTGGAACCAAGATGGAGTCCTGGCATGAAATGTAGTCATCACAACAACACAACGGTCCCTGGGTTTTCCAAAGGAACAGAAACCATCTTCTTTCATGTTTCTTCCTCTCTGGCTCCTTGCTCTCTGAGGTACTGGAAAGTTCATCAATTCTGGAAGGAAGCTGACTTAGGTTTAAGTTAAGTTACGGGTAGTTACTTGCTACCCGTGTGACATTTTGCAAAGTTGGTCTCTCTTTAAAGTCTCAGCCTCAATCTCTGTGTCTGTGGTAAGTGTGGGGGCAGGGGTGGGGGGTACCATCACTATCTGGCACGGTTGTTGTGCCCCTTAACTGTACTTCTTGGTAGATGGGACTCCTAGGTCCTTTCGTTACCCAGCCCACCCCTTCCTATCTGCTCCACCTTCTGCTAGATCAGCCACCCCCCTCCAAGAGTCCCCCACCCCAGGGTGTGTCACTTCCTCCTCTTCAGCCTCTAGATCTGTACACAAAAGCTGCTGCTACTGCCACCAGCAGAGGAAGGGCTGCTCCTCAAGCACCTGTGAGTATCATCAGGGCGGCAGCCCACCCATCTCCTCCCTCATCCAGTCCCGCTTGTCCGGTACTTCTCCGGGAGAGGGCTGCGATCTGGGCTCTCCGATGCCCTGTCTAGTCTTGAGAAAAGGCTCAGAACCCCTCCCTGCCCTCCTGTGGTCCTCATTGTTTCCTTCTGTGCGATTGCAGCCTCCTGATGCTCATCCATTAGTGTCCCCAGTGGAGCCGGAGGGAGGGAAGGAGATTGTGATGCTATACATGAGTGTATTCCTTGAGCCAGCATGGGCTTGTCCCAGCATCTCCTGTCTGTCCCTGGGCACTATCTTTGCAGCTTGATGCTTTTTGCAGAGCCCGGAATTCTTCCCACTTGGCACCTTAGCCACGGACTTCACACTCCTGGCCTACTGAGGCTCGAGTTACACATGTGCACACTCACACACACACATATGTGCACACATACACATACATACATGTATGTGTACATGCATGCATGGGAGGAGACAGACAGGTGGCAAGATGCAGGGATTGCCAAAGAAGGAAGAAGGGGAAAGAATTGAGAGGGCTGGAGAGGCTATGTTTGAGTTCAGAGCCGCCTTTAGGAGAGATGAGTGGACTTGATGTCTCTGTGTGGAGAACAGGGTGGAAGTGGAGCCCCATCTATGAGATCAGTCAAAGCTAAACTTTGTGCTGCAGAGTCTCAAGCCTCCCTGACCACAGCACAGAAAGCACGCAGGTCTGAGGTTTCAGTGAGGCTAAGCCTGGGGTCAGCCTCTCCCTGAGAGCAGAAGCTCTGTAATGTACTACACCCATCTGAGGTCACATGGGGTGGTGAGCAGGATGGGGTGTTCAACGGCTCAGTACCCCACCCTTCCCCACACTCCCAGTCAAGAGCATCAGTACCTGAGTCTGGAGCCAGGCTGAGGAGAAGGTGGATGCTTTCTAGCAGGCTCTTGTACACTGCTGGTGGCCATGGGAACACCATAGCACAATCCCTAGGGAGCTTATGTTGTCCATGGTTACCAACATTGCGAACAAATGATGGCTGCCGGCTGGTACTGCATGTCTTCCAGAAAGTTCCTAGAGAGTCATCTGCACCCGTGTAACGGCTGCATGTGCTTTCCTTGCATGTCATGATTAGTAATAGTAGGCAATTAGAAACCATTATGTTTTTGAGGTCGGAGAGAGCATTCAGTGGTTAAGAGCACTTGTTGCTCTTGTAAAGAATCCAGGTTTGACCCCCCCACTTCCGCCAGCACCCACATATTGCTTACTAATCATCCATAACTCCAGCGGCAAGGGACCTGATGCCTCTTCTGAGCTCCGAGGGCACACGCGTGTTGTACAACGATTTACACATCAAGTAAGAGGGATAAATCCAACAACAACAGCAACAAAATCTAAAAGAGCAAGAAGAAACGACGAAGTTTTTATGTGAAGATGAAGGTTGAAAGGAGGGGTTTTAACATGCCAAGCAGATGCTGTGCTAGTGAGCCACCACATTCACCAGGCCCCAAATAATCGAATGTGACACTCATCATTTTAGGTTAACTGCTTCTTGTGAACTCACACAATGGGGATTTATAAGGAAATGCTTTATTGCTTTATTTTACATTTTCTCTCTCTCTCTCTCTCTCTCTCTTTTTTTTTTTTTTGACAGCCTATGTAGTCCAGGCTGGCCTAGAACTCTTTATGTAGACCAGGCTGGCCTTAAACTCACAGAGATCCCCCTACCTCTACCTGTTCCGTGCCATCACACATAACTCTGCAGCTCTAGTTCTGGCCCACTAATTCAAACACTTAACTTTAGGTCAGTACTACATTGTTTTAATGCAGCATTGTTTTGTTTTATTTAATTTTACTTATTTACTATATGTAAGTACACTGTAGCTGTCTTCAGACACACCAGAAGGGGGCACCAGATTCCATTACAGATGGTTGTGAGCCACCATGTGGTTTCTGGGATTTGAACTCAGGACCTCTGGAAGAGCAGTCAGTGCTCTTAACCACTGAGCCATCTCTCCAGCCCGCACTGTTTATTTTTGATGAATTAAAACATCGTTTGAGACACGTAGTTCAGGCTGGCCTTGAACCCTTGTTTACCTGCTTCTCTCTTCCAGGGTGGGATAACAACAGCTTGAATTGCCCTAACACCTTTTATTTCTGAATCATTGCCTATTCAATTTTTATTCATTTTAATTTTTTTTTCTTTCGAGATAGGTCACTCTGTGTAGCCCAGGCTGTCCTGGAACTCAATCAGTAGACCAGGCTGGCTTCTGCTTCTCAGGTGCTGGGATTAAAGGCATGTGCCACTGTGCCCAGCTGGGCCTGCTCAATTTTTAAATTAAATAATCAACTAACTTTTGTAGTGTTATCTAGGACCTCATGCACAATCACACTTTCTACCACTGAATTCTCAGCCACAGAAAATTTGGCTGGGTATGACTACTCACACCTGGAATCCTAGTACTTGGAAGGGCTAAGCCATGAGTTCAAGCCTAGCCTCGGCTATACAATGAGGCTAAGGACAGCCAGGTCTCTGTCTCTAAAACATCAACACCAAAACAACAACAGAAAAGCAACTGGGGCGTTTGCTTAGAGAGTAAAGATGCCTGCAGATGAGCCAGATGCCTTGTCCCACAAGTTGTTCTCTGCTCTCCACACAAGTGTATAACATGCTGTGGCATATGCACGTCCACCACTATAAATTAAACACACGATCATAAGACACAAAACAAAGCTAAGCTAAATGTACAAGGCTGGAGATATCGCTGATACAATGTGTCAGGCTCAGTGGTTAAGGGCCCTAGCTCTTCTCAAGGACTTGGGTTTGGTTTCCATGGCAGCTCACAACCATCTATAGCTTTAGCTCCAGGGATCTGCTGCTCTCTTCTGCCCTCCAAGGGCACCAGAGATGTAGGTGGTGCTTAGACAGAATAATGAAATGAAATATAGATCCCAACATCAGTGAGGATTTCTTCTTAGTAGTTGTCCTTCCTCTGGTTACTTTGTGCCCGGTGTGAAACCTTCTTTCCCTGAGCACAATTCCTTCACTTAACAGACATGGAGACTGAGGCTGTGGAAGTGGGGAGGGGAGAACCGGACGTTCATCTTGCTATGGAACCACTGAGGGATGTAGGTGGGATGGAATCTGGTGCTACCATCACTGCAGCTTGGATTATTGGTGAAGAGATTGGAGTACAGTCATTACTGTTGCAGACTGTCCCACCCTCTTTTCCTTCCTGCCTTCTTTGTTTTTGAGAGAGATCTCACTGTATAACTCTGCTTTGCCTGGAGCTCACTCTGTAGACCAAACTGGCCTCAAAATCACAGAGATCCATTTGTCTCTGCCTCCCACGTGGTACCACTACACCTGGAATAAAAATAAAAATTAGTGTGTGCACGTGTACCTGTGTGGATGTGTGCACTCGGGTTCTGGTGCCCACGGAGGGGCTGTGGCGAGTTACAGGTGCCCACAGAGAGGGAGTTAAGGGCAGTAACGAGATTCCTGAAGCAGTCTGGGAATAGAATTCAGGTCCTTCAGAAAACAGTGTGCTTTTCTTTTTTTCCCTAAAAGAAAATTTTTTAAAAGATTTATTTTATTTATATGAGCATACCATAGCTGTCTTCAGACACACCAGAAGAACAACCAGTGCTCTTAACCGTTGAGCCATTTCTCCAGCCCTTCTCCTAAGATTTTATTGATTTTTTTGTTTTATGAGTATGAGTATTTATTTCTTACTGTATGCATTTCTAAGTACCATATGCATGGCTTGGAGGCAGAAGAGTGTGTTGTATCCTCTGAAACCAGAGTTACACTAAGCTGTGAGCTGGGTGCTGGGAATGCAACCCGGGATGGAAGGGCATCCTCTGGAAGAGGATTTGATTGGTAAGCCATCTCATCAATTCCACGGTGCTCTTAACCACTAAGTAATCTCACAGACCCTCTCTTAAGCTACTTTGTCCACCCTGGGTACCTGAAGTCTACAAAGGAAGATATGTCTCTGAGATCCTGCCCTTGCTCTGGCACCTGTCCCTTTGTACCATTTTGAAAAAGTCGCTGGGGGCTGGAGAGATGGCTCAGTGGTTAAGAGCTCTTCCAGAGGTCCTGAGTTCAAATCCCAGCAACCACATTGTGGCTCATAACCATCTGTAATGAGGTCTGATGCCCTCTTCTGGTGTGTCTGAAGACATTATATATAACAGCTACTTATATATAATAAATAAACCTTAAAAAAAAAAAAAAAAAAAAAAAGCTGCTGAATCCATAGGGGGTTATGAAACTCCGAGGAGAGAGTGCGGGTTGGGGTAAGGTTCAGTTTGTCGATCACAAGCTAAGTTTAGGGCCCTCCCTGAGGACCCCTGTGTCTGTCTTTATATTCCATTACAGGCCATGGTGGATTCATCAACTGTTCTCATTCTTCTGCTCGTTCTGGGCGGAGGTCGGAGTGAGTTAGATACCAAGATTACATCCTCGGGGGAGACCGCAGAATGGGAGGATCCTGACCTGTCTCTGCAGGGATCCTGCCAGCCAGCTCCTTCCTGCCAGAAGTGCATACTTTCCCACCCCAGCTGCGCATGGTGCAAACAACTGGTAAACATGGGTCTGTGGCCCTTGAATGTGCTGATGCCTGTTGTGTTGGAATATTTGTGATTTTCCTGGGTACACTCTTCAGTCTCATGTGTGACTGAGTTTGGACAGACAGGATTCCGATGCGTGACTCATATGCACGTAAGTTTCTGTGCATACATGAACAGAACCCGTGACCCATGAGCTCAGAGGAAGATGTCCTTCTGGGAGTTTATGCTTCCGCGTGTGAAAAAGTGGACTGGCCAGTTAAGTATTCTGTGTCAACATGGAACAGAGGCATACTTCTTATGAATTGAGAGGCTTGGAATTCATCTGGTTTTCTCTGGAGGACTTTTCCTGGCTTAGAGATGGACTACCTTCTTGCCCTATTATTACGTGGAGACTGAGATCTGGGGAGGCGGTTCCTCTGCTGTTGATTCTTTAGAAAAGATATTTATTTTATGTGCATGTGTTTTAGTGTGTGGATGTGCACCCCGTGTCTGCAGGCTCCTGAGGAGGATAGAGGAGGGTGTTGGGGCCCTTAGAACTGGAGTCACTGGTTGTGAACCACCACGTGGGTGGTGGGAACTGAACTTGAGTCCTCAGGAAAGAGCAGTGAGTGCTGTAAACCACTGAGCCACCTCTCCAGCCCTAGCTGTCACATCTTAAGAGGGCACATTTTATTATGAGGGTTTCACCCTCAGGACTTCACCTAAACCCAACCACTATCTGAAGGCCTCACCTCACATACCATCACAATGAGAGTTAAAAATTAAACATAGGTGGGGAATTGTGGCACATGCCTTTAGTCCAAGCACTTGGGTGGCAGAGGCAGGCAGGGCTCTCTGAGTTCAAAGCCAGCCTGGTCTACAACTCAAGTTCCAGGACAGACAGAGCTACATATTGAAGATCTGTCTCAGACAGTAGATGGATAGATGGATAGATGGCCAATAGAGAATTTGGAGGGAGAATTCAGTCCATAACAGAATGTGCATGATAGGGCTTCTGAGTCTATCTCAGGCATATATGGGCAGATCATTATTTCCCAGCATGCAACTTGGAGGAGGAAGTAAATGAAAGCTTCCAAAAAACCCGTGGACTTAGGAGAGAGTGTTGGGAGGAGGCCAGTGGGAAGATCTGGGGTACCTGAAGGGCACAGGATGCTGGGAACTGTGTATTCCTTGCTAGTCAAAAAATCTGTTCTTTTTGGATGCCTTAAAGAGGAAGTGCTCACGGAAGAGCTTCAGAGGCAGTCTCTCACAGAAAGATGGAGGCTTAGAACCGTGTAGACTTGGTAAGATATAGGGCACATGGACAGGCAGCCATATTTACAGCTGCCTGGGGGGGGGGGGTCCAAGAAACTACTGATACTGAAACTGGAAGATAGACTTGTAGGCAGGGAGGCAGAGGTCCTAGACAGTGGCTAGAGAGATAAGGCTCTGGGGACAACCGCTGGTCTGTGTCTACCTCTTCCGTTCCCTAGGGGCTGGCACCAATGCCCACTGAGAAGCCACCTAACCATTTCCTTCCCTTGCGGCTTGTCAGTCAGTGCAGGGTAACAGACATCGTGAGTGTGTGTGCTGTGTGCACGTTTGTGTGTGTGCTTGCGGATGTCTTTCTGTCCTCCTTCCCAGAAACTGGTGTGACTGACAGACCCCCCTTCTTATTTTAATCGGGTCATGCAGGGGAAGTTGAACTATGGGGGTGAGGGTGGGGTGGGTTCTGTATCCCCCTGAGGTTCCTGAGATCTCAACAGGAAGTCTGTGGCTCTAACAAGAAAGGATAGGTGGAAGGCTGCGGGAAAGGGGAGTTGAGATTAGGAAAGGGGGGAGAGACTGCTACAGGAAGTTGGGCACTGATGAAGAAGAAAGGACTATAGGTTTTCCACAGTAGCTGTGGAGTAAGCGGATTGTGAGAATAAATCAGGGCTCCGGGAAGCTGGCCGAGAACAGAGTGGGATGTGCAGGCGGCGGGGTTTGCAGGGTGGTGTTGGTAGTCGCGTTAACGGACCGTGGGGGTTGGGGTTCAGTGTGCCTTCTCTTGGGGTACAGAACTTCACTGCCTCAGGGGAGGCAGAGGAGAGGCGCTGCGCGCGTCGAGAGGAGCTACTGGCCCGCGGGTGCCCCGCGCAGGAGCTGGAGGAGCCGAGAGGCCGCCAGGAGGTGCTGCAGGACAGGCCGCTCAGCCAGGGAGATCGCGGCGAAGGGGCCACCCAGCTGACCCCGCAGCGGATCCGCGTCACGTTGCGACCAGGTGGGCGGCGCAGGGTGCAAGTCTTGGCTGGTCTCGAATGCACTGGGCTGCAAAGTCGATCCTCCCTTTCTCTATCAGGGGAGCCCCAGAAATTCCGGGTCCGCTTTCTCCGGGCTGCGGGGTACCCCGTGGACCTGTACTACCTTATGGACTTGAGCTATTCGATGAAGGACGACTTGGAACGTGTGCGCCAGCTCGGGCAAGACCTGCTGGTCCGGCTTCGGGAGGTCACCCACTCTGTACGCATAGGTGAGTATGTGCTACCCAGACCCTGCCAGCCCTTGTCACTGCCTTTGGCTTCCACCACCGCCCTGGACTCACCCATTATTTAACAGGCCATTGGATCTTGACATCTCTCCCAAGAGACACTCATCTAGGACTAAGCTCGAGGAGTTTAGGATCAACCATTGGAGGATCCCTTGCCTTCCACGAAGGCCAGCTGAGGCTCAGAATCTAAAAGACTGTCCAGACATACGGCTGGTTGGACACTGTCCTTATGCTTCCGTCTCAACCCAGGGGTTCTGGATAATCTAGATGCAACGTTCCTGTTCCACATTCTGTAATGCTTTTGTTCCCCATGGCTCAAAAGCACCCTCTTGCCAGGTGGTGGTGGTGGTGATGCATACCTTTAATCCCAGCAGCATTCTGGAGGCAGAGGCAGACAGAGCTCCGAGTTTGAGGACAACCCGGTCTACAGAGCCAGTCCCAGGACAGCCAGGGCTACACAGAGCCACCCTGAGTCAAAATAAAGCACCCCCTCTGTGCTGCCTTCTGCTTGACCCTGGTGGCCTCAGCCTCCAGGAAGGCTACCGCTGTTGGGTCCTCCTCTTCATCTCCTCTATTCCCACGTTCCTGAGGCACATTTTTGCCCCCACTGGGTGCCAGGTCCCTGACGTATAGGTGTAGTCTGAGTATTTTGCAAGGACTCTTACGTCCTGTCTCCAACCTCTGACCTCATTGCTTTCAGGTTTTGGCTCCTTCGTGGACAAAACGGTTCTGCCCTTTGTAAGCACAGTGCCCTCCAAGCTTCGACACCCGTGCCCCAGCCGGCTGGAGCGCTGTCAGCCACCCTTCAGCTTTCACCACGTGTTGTCCCTCACCGGGGACGCTCAAGCCTTCGAGAGAGAGGTGGGACGCCAGAATGTCTCTGGCAACCTGGACTCACCTGAAGGTGGCTTTGACGCCATTTTGCAGGCTGCGCTCTGCCAGGTGAGATAGGGTTAGGACCGGAGCCCAGGAGCTGTCTGGGGCCAGGATGCCTGTTGTGGACGTGGGGTACATCTGTATCCTCTCACTGAGGTGTGCATGCTTGCCTTAGAAGTTATCTGGTATAATGGGGTATACCATTCTGAAGAAGAGGCACTTTTCCTAGTTCATAAAAGGGCCTCCACTAACAACAGACTTGTTTGGAGGAGGGTGTTCAGAGATCCTGGAGCAGAGAATTAGAGATGGGAAGGGTGGCAGACAAACTGACTTAGAACCATTTTGCTGATTTCTTCGACTGGGATGGCTCAAATGCCATGGCCAGGTACAGGTTGCCCCCTTCCCCCTCAGGAGCAGATTGGCTGGAGAAACGTGTCCCGACTTCTGGTGTTCACTTCAGACGATACCTTCCACACAGCTGGGGATGGGAAACTGGGTGGCATCTTCATGCCCAGCGATGGGCGGTGCCACCTGGATAACAATGGCGTCTACACCAACAGCGCAGAGTTTGTGAGTCCTCCCTCCCCTGTGTGAGTGTGAGCCCCAGCTCTTCTTTCAGAACTCATCCTGGGACACTGCCATCCTTCCGGGCTGCCCCTGCTGGTGGGATTCTGGGTCCTGGCTCTCTTTGTTCAGTGTACTTGGCATACTGAAGGGAGACCAGCAATAGTCACCTGTTCCCTCTCTGCCTCAGGACTATCCCTCTGTGGGCCAAGTAGCCCAGGTCCTCACTGCAGCGAATATCCAACCTATCTTTGCTGTCACCGGTGCAACGCTGCCTGTGTATCAGGTGAGAGAGTCTCTGAGTAAAGACATTCTGATCCAATGCCTCCCATCATTTCTTAGCCCCTGACTCCAACCTATTGTGTTCTTCCCACAGAGCTCTTTCAGACCCTGCGCACCCCCCCCCCCCCGAAGTCCATTCTCTTAAAGCTTCATTCATTATCCCTCTCTCCCCTCTTCGTAACCCAGGAGCTGAGCCAGCTGATTCCCAAGTCTGCTGTCGGGGAGCTCAGTGAGGACTCCAGCAATGTGGTGCAGCTCATCTTGGATGCTTATGACGTGAGTAGAGACTGGGGGGCGGGGGAGATGGAGAAGGGTCCTCAGGTGTCAGGGCATCACTGAGAGGGTACGAGAATTCTGGGTTCTACACTTTCACAGCTCCTACCTACACTTTGCACATGGCTGCCCTTAGCTGTTTCATATACTCACATCCATAAATATATGTATTTCCTTGCATATGGAAGATTGAGTCTAAGGCTTTGCTATGCTAGGTGAGCATTCTGCCACCGAGCTATATTCTTTACTGAGCCATAATTCTATCCCTTTTTTATTCATGTAAGCCATATTTAAGAATGCCAGAGGAGGGCTGGAGAGACAGCTCAGAGGTTAAGAGCACTGACTGCTCTTCCAGAGGTCTTGAGTTCAAGTCCCAGCAACCACATGGTGGCTCACAACCATCTGTAATGGGATCTGCTGCCCTCTGCTGGTGTGTCTGGCAGGTCCAGTGTATATAGACAGTGCTGGGGACTAGACCCAGGGTCTCTTGTTTGCTGGGCAAGAATTCTAACCCTGAGCTACACTGTCAGCACTTTATTTTTTATTTGGAGGCATTGTGTAGCCATTGAACCTCCCATACCCTTGTTTGGACCTTAGATTACCATCCTGTACCATGAGGTCCTGCCTGCCTGCCTGTTTCATAACTACTCTCACCCCCATTTTACCAAGGAAATCAATATAGGAAGCTATTTGGAAAGATTGGGGGACTTGATGCTTACACTACATTTGTAAAACTCAGGAACAGAATTTTGTGGAGCTTGACCATCTCTTGAGCGGAAGGCTCATTTCTTCTCTAGACTGTAGACCTCTTCTTACTTTTTATTTATTTATTTTAAACACAGGGTCTCTCTAAGTAGTCCTGGCTGTCTTAGAATTCCATGTGTGTAAACCAGGCTGGCCTTGAACTCACAGGGATCCGCTTGCTTGCCTTGGCTCCCCCCCCCCCTTCCTGGGATTAAAGGTGTATAGCACCTTGCCTGATTGTGTTACAGTCCGTAGCAAGGACCTTATTATTTATTACCTGAACATGGTGTCACATGACTGTGAGTCTACACCTGAGTGGCAGAGGCGGAAGGATCAGGAATTTTCAAGGCCAGCTTGGGCTACAGAGACCCTGTCTCAATAAACAAGAAGGATGTGTCCTTGACATTGGTGAGTAGAGATACAGAACTTAGTGGACACTGGCCTAGCATATCTGATTCAATTAGAATCACGGTCCCTACCCAACACCAATCTCTTAACCGTGGTGAAAAGTCTGAGACAGTGCTGGCCTCCACAGATAATCATACTGAATGAGTCTGCCTGGTAGATCCTACACACATGGCTGTGTGTCTAGAGCGCATGTGGCTCTAGATCCTGGGTGCGGGGTGGGGGGGTGGGGGGGTGGGAGGGGTTTGCTTTCACAGGATTACATCCTCCCCCTCTTTCTACAGAGCCTGTCATCTACTGTGACTCTAGAACACTCTTCACTCCCACCTGGAGTCAGCATCTCTTTTGAATCTCACTGTAGGGGTCCTGAGAAGAGGGAGGGTGAGGCTGGGGACCGGGGACGGTGCAATCACGTCCGAGTCAACCAGATGGTAAGAGCCAGTCAGCCAGCCTTCCCACTTACTACGGGGAAAGTGGGTGTGGAAGTGGAAAACAAGCAGGGAACTTGGGGCGTGGGGGCAGCCATGGAGGACGGGTGCACTTTCTTGTGTAATTAGTACACTAAGGGCTAGGGTTCTGCGTGGTTAGTAGACTCTGTGTGTGTGTGTGTGTATATGTGTGTGTGTGTGTGTGTGTACATTAGGGTGTGTGTGTATGTGTGTATAGCTTTGTCTGATCTTCCTGTCTTCAGGGTGTGTATGTGTGTGTATAACATGAGGGTGTGTTGGAGTGTATGTGTGTACATGAGTGTGTGTGTGTGTGTTTGTGTGTGTATACATGAGTGTGTGTGTGTACATGAGTGTGTATATGTATGTATGTACATGAGGGGGTGTATAGCTTTGTTTGGTCCTCCTGTCTTCAGGGTGTATACATGATGATGTGTGTGTGTGTACACAAGGGTGTGTGTGTGTGAGCGCTTGTGTGTGTGTACATGAGGGGGTGTATAGCTCTGTCTGGCCCTCTTGTCTTCAGGTGGATTTCTGGGTTACTCTTCAAGCCTCTCACTGCCTCCCAGAAGCCCATGTCCTACGGCTCTGGGCCCTTGGCTTCTCAGAGGAGTTAACTGTGGAGATGAACACACTGTGTGACTGTAACTGTGGTGATGCCCAGCCTCACGCTCCTTACTGCAGTGATGGACAGGGGGACCTTCAATGCGGGATATGCAGGTGAGGGTTTTCTGTACTCCCTTAGCTCCCAGCAACTGACCGTCTCCCGTGTTCCTCCTTTGCTCTCTGCCCTCCTGGAGTCTCCTAGACATCTCAGAACTCTACCTGAATGTCATACCCCAAAGCCTCACATATAAGCTAAGGTCTTCACCTTGACCCGAGTCCCCCTTCCCCGCCTTGACCCTTGGAACACTTCTATATCTTAGTTTCAGCTGCTCTGTCTCCTTTTCCCTTGAGAACAAGGCCATAGTGCAGCGGTTCTCAACCTTTCTAACACTGCAACTGCAATGTTGGGGTGACCCCAAACTGTAAAATTACTTCTCACTGCGGTCTCATAACTAATTTTGCTACTACTCTGAATTGCAATGTAAAGATCTGTTTTCCATGGTCTTGGGGGACCCCTGAGAAAGGGCCATTTGACTCCCAAAGGATTGCAACCCACAGGTTAGAAACTGCTAGCCCAGGGTCTTTTGAGAGACAGGTCAGAGATGATTAAACTCTGACCCACCTCTCTGTTTTCCCCTGCCAGCTGTGCTCCTGGCCGTGTTGGTCAGCTATGTGAATGCTCTGAGGCTGAGCTGTCCTCCCCAGATTTGGAATCTGGTTGCCGGGCCCCAAATGGGACAGGGCCCCTATGCAGTGGGAAGGGTCGATGCCAGTGTGGCCGCTGTAGCTGCAGCGGACAGAGCTCTGGGCTTCTGTGCGAATGTGATGATGCGAGCTGTGAGCGGCACGAAGGCATCCTCTGTGGAGGTACAGAGCCTTGGGGAAGATGAAGGGGGAGGGAGAGGGAGGAAAGAGGGGGAGGGGAAGAAGAGGAGGAGGAGGGGGAGGGGAGAAGGGGAGGGAGAAGGGAAGAAGGAGGGGAGGAGGGAGGGAAGAGGGGGAGGGAAAGAAGAGAAGGGGAGGGAAAAGGGAGGAGAGGAGGGGGAGGGGAGAAGGAGGGGAGGAGGGAGGGAAGAGGGGGAGGGAAAGAAGAGAAGGGGAGGGAAAAGGGAGGAGAGGAGGGGGAGGGGAGAAGGAGGGGAGGAGGGAGGGGAAGGGGAGGGGAAGAAGAGGAGGGGGAGGGGAGAAGGGGAGGAAGAAGAGAGAATGGAGAGGAGGAGGGAGGGGAGGAGGGAGAGGGAAGAGGGCTTTCTAGGGCACTTCCAACTCTGAGAGGAAATTTCAAAGACTGGCATATGAGCCAGAGGATGTGCCTGGCATGGTGGACACATGGTGGAGGGATGCTGCGCCAACCATGTGTGAATGGTGGTCACCCTCTGCACGGTTCTTCCCTAGGCTTTGGGCACTGCCGGTGTGGAGTGTGTTACTGTCACTCCAACCACACTGGCAGAGCATGTGAGTGCAGTGAGAGTGTGGACAGGTGTGTCAGTCCTGAAGGAGGGCTCTGCAGTGGGCGTGGAGTCTGCAAGTGTAACCACTGCCAGTGCCTGGACGGCTATTATGGGGCTCTGTGTGACCAGTGCCTAGGCTGCAAGTCACCGTGTGAGCAATACAGGTGAGGCAGTGAAGCTTGCTGAGAATTCCTGCCCATTGTCCCTGAGGGTGTGTGCTGAGGGCTGGTGGGTAACAGCTGCCCAGATGTGAATCCATGAGTTGGCATTTGTGGGACAGGGATTGTGCAGAGTGTGGGGCGTTTGGTACCGGACCCCTGGCGGCTAACTGCAGCGTGGCCTGTGCTGACGTGAATGTGACCTTGGCTTTGGCCCCTAACTTGGATGATGGTTGGTGCAAAGAGAGGACACCAGACAACCAGCTGTTCTTCTTCCTGGTGGAGAATGTGGCCCGAGGAGGGGTCGTATTGAGAGTAAAACCCCAAGAGAGTAAGTCATAGGTGGGACTTACCAAGCAGAACCTCAGAACTGGGGATGCAAGACAAGGGTAAAGGGTTTGAAATAGCTGGAAACCTAGGGCAAAGGCAGAGGGGATGAGACTAAGGTCCTAGGAGGGAGGACAGCCTTGGGTTCTTTTGGGTCCGGTTTTCAATGACTGGGCTGGGGAGGCTAGGCACTCTTTGGGTTAACTGTGGATCAGCCATTATGCCTTGGCTCCATCAGAGGGAGTGGATCATACCAGTACCATCATACTGGGCTGTGTAGGAGGCATCGTGGCAGTGGGACTCGGGCTGGTCCTGGCTTACCGGCTCTCCGTGGAAATCTATGATCGCCGAGAGTACAACCGCTTTGAGAAGGAGAGGCAGCAACTCAACTGGAAGCAGGTGAGGCCAGCTCTGAAGCTTCCCAGGCAAATTCCTCCCTCAGCATAACCAGGCCTTCTAGATCTGGCCTCCTGGGGCAGTAATGGGGAGAGCCTGAGAGTTCTCCTTATAATGTACATTTTCTCACAGGACAGCAACCCTCTCTACAAAAGTGCGGTCACAACCACTGTCAACCCTGGCTTCCAAGGAACAAATGGTCCAACCCCAGAGGATGACTGACTTAGGATTCTTGTCTTGGACGGTGGGGACAGTGGGGACAGTGGGGCCGGGGCTATGTTTGTGAGGCAAAGCTGCTGCTGCTGCATTTTTCTCAGAGTGACCTTCAGAGGGCAGCTTACCACTGCATAGCCACGCCCACCACATGAAGGGCTGATCCTTCCATGATAAAGCTTTTTGCTTCAGATTTCCAGCCTCTACTTCACTTCGGAACAAAACCAGAAAGAAAAATACAGACTATGTAGCCAAGGTCTCACACCTGAGTTGGTGGGGTCTTGGATGCTGGAGGCACTACCTTTGAAGGTACCCTTCCTAGCAGGAGGCAGACCTGACCTGATTCTGTCAGGCTGTTGAGAGCCTTTTATTGTTTTTTAAAAGCAGAAATGGTATGTTTTTGCCTCTGATGCTTCTCTATGGAAAAAAAGATGTTTTAACAGGACAGCTGGCCCTGCTGCAAGTTGTAGGGGGTTTGTATTGAGGGGAGAAAAGCAACCTATTGAAACCACTCTGGCCTTTGGAGAAAAAGCTTCCCCAACACATCAAGTCTTCTTAGAGAGGACGAGGAATGTAGAAAAGTGTCGTCTTTTTTATTTAAATATCCTAAATATGTCAGGAAGGAACATACACCGCACTTTAATGGTAAAAAGATACAAGTTTATAACATCTTATAAAAACTACATTAAAAGTGATCTTGTCCATTTGATAGTCCCCTCCCCCATAGCAAAATAAGTATATTTAAAAAAAAAAAAGGAGCACGGTAGGAGGGGAATTGAAGATAAAAGCCCAGGGCCACAGTAGGAGCAGGGAGAGGGTGGAAAGTGTGGTCACCCCACTCCTCTAACCCTCTACGTCAAGCCATTAAGTATGATCAGTAGCTAAATGATGACAAGAGGCTGTTGGGGACGGACGGACGGAGAGGGCAGGCACCAGCGAGGGCAGGACAGCAGGGCCTGGTGCAGGAGTCCACCCGAGGACTGGTATTACTCTCCCCACCAACTGCACACCCACATTCTGATGTCTGAGCACCCACCTTCTCCTCATTTCCCCTTCTACACACACCTGAGACATCTGTCCAGTGCTAACCACCCACCCCAGCAGAGGCGACATCAGGCCTAGGAGCCTTTGCAGCTGTCTGTGTGTTCCCTGGGGTAGAGATGTGGCCCCTGGGCCCTCGGCTGTTGTGTTCCTACTCTCCACCCCAGAGCCTGTCTGCCTTACCCACCACCAGCTCCTGAGTTTCTCACACCCGGCCTTGGCTGTGTGGTTCTGGTTGAGCTGTCTGTATTTATCTCACTCCTCTTGGCTTCCACCCAGGCAGAACCCACGGTCTGCAGGGCCTGCTCTGACCCAGAACACGTGGTCATACACGCAGAGGCAAGGGTCACTCTTCTGTCAGCACAAACGGATCATCTTCAAGAGGCAGGGAGGGATCCCACTCTCAAAAGCATTTTTGGGAGGACACTTTCTCATCATACCCTCTTTCCCAGAGTTGACTGACAGAAAAATCCCAGCCCAGCATAACCTCTAACAGTAAAGGTCTGTGTGACATGCACATGGGTGGCCAGGGGACACATGATGTCAGAGGGAGAGCAGGAAGCTAGGACACAGGGCAGTGCATGTTCCTCAGACCTCCTCCCTTCTCTCCACCATAAGTATCCCTGCTCTGACGCTGTGGCGGACCATCTCCCAACACACTGAAGAGGCCTTAGTGCGGGTTGTTGCCTGGCTCTTATCTGCCAAGTCAAGAACTTCCTCCTGGAGACCCCCATCTCAGATTCCTACCCCCAGCTGCAGCTCTGTGCTCAGGGGTAACTTGATTACACCTCAAGTAGGCCTCAGGGGTCCGGTAGTGCTCATCAAAATCCCAAAATCTCCACTAAGAATCCTTTCTTTAGCAGGAAGAGAGTTACTTCACCTTAGGAAATACATGTTCACAAGCCCTGGCTTAGAAACACTCTGACCAGTACACTGTTAAATCGACCTAACAACAAAGAAAAAAAACCCAAAAAACAAACCCTCAACACCCTTCTGGAACAAACCCCTCTGTTCCCTTGTTCTTAGCGAGCTCTAAGAGGCAGACATCCTTCAAGTGAGGTGGGAAGGCTGCCCTATGCTTCTGTCCTAAGTTGGTGGCCAAATAAATTCTGGTCAATAATTTTCATCCCTTCCAAGCAAAGAAACACAGGCACTCACAAATCAGACACACACACAAGTCCCATCACTATTCCGGGGGTAGACAAGATGGAAGGGGTGTTGGAACAGGGTTAAGGTCAAGAATAAAACAGACATTAGGTGTCTTCCTGCGATCCTCCCTCTGACACGCCCTCATCCACCACTCTGTAGGGATACTATCAAGGAGGGAGCCAAGGTTGGTTCTTTGAGACCAGACCAGACCTCTGTCTCCTCTACTTGAACAGGCAGAGGGCTCTATCACACAGGTCACATTAGGACTGTCACAATCTTTGTTCTCACAGTTAGCAAAACTTTGGACTATCCTTGTCCTAAGAGGGCACAAAAGGACAGCCCACTCGGACACCCACAGCTCCCTGCTCAACTCTGCCTGGATCTGGAGTCAAGGACAATCGAGGTAGCCACAAACCACAACCGAGACCAGCCGCCCAAAGAAAAGGGCTGAAGGGCTACCCCACCCAAGTTTCCTCCACAAGGCACTTGAGCTGACCCCCATCAGGCCCCAGTGCTGCACAAACCACGGGAACACCCACAGCACAACACTGCTCTTCTTGAGCAGATAAAAAAGTATGCCCACTCTTCTTGTCCAGCCCACGTCTGTCCTTCCCAGTTTCTCCTTTTGTCCTCACAGTGTATAAGAAGTCCAAGGAAGCTCAGCTGCCAGCCTGGTCCTATTTGCTTTCGAAGAGGAAGTAATGTGCAGGGCTGTGGAACACTGAGGGACTACGGTGACAGAAATGGCTGGACCTGCCACAGTCCTTGCTGTGCTTCAGGACTTTACCTGTATCCCCCGTTTACCTGCTGAGATTGCTTTTGGATGAACAAAAACAAGAGCAGAACAAACAAATCCCCTTCCCCAGTCCTTTCCATCTTAGCTGCCAGTTCCAGTCCAAGGTTGTGGGAACATTTCAGTCTTGGTCCTGCATCTCTGAGTTCCCACCTCACCTCAGCTGAGGTTCAGGGACCAACTCCCTTACCCAGGAATGCCGCAGGTGTCCCTGGGACACTCATAGTCTCAGACTTGTTACAGAGCAGAGGCTCTGGAGCCAATGTCCTCTGACGCTCTTCTGTTTACCTGGGACCAGTCATCTACAAAGGGGGACAGGTTCAGAGGGAGCGGTGGTGGGGCCGTCAGAGCACTCTCATCACTCCCACCACCTAGGGCCCCTCGTGCCTATAGAGAAAACTGCCCATCAGAAGTCTTGGACTGGCATCCTTGGCACATCCGTTTGTGTCTGAGTAATCGGTCTGTCCGAGAAAAACACTGTAAAGAGAGAGAAAGGGAGGATTAAGTCAAACTCCATCTCCTGTTAGTAGGTTCCTTTCTTGAAGAGGAGGCATACGCTGTGTTCTTGTTCCCTTAGCATCTACAGAGCAGAAGCACAGTGGATAGGAGAGCTCATTTTGCTGAGCTTTGTGTCAAATGTCTGTAATCTAATCCCAGAACGTAGGAGGCAGAGATAGGTGCATAACTGTGAGTTCAAAGCTAGCCTGGTCTACATGAGGAGTTGTAGTACAGACAAGGATAGTTAGAGACCCTGTCTCAAATAAAAAGAACCAAGTGCTGGTTCAGGGGCTGGGGATGCTGCTCAGGTGGCAGACTGCTTGCCTAGTACACTGCAGCCCTGGACTTGACCCCCAAAGCTCTATGAACTGAGCATCGTACTGTACACCTGTAATCTGAGCACCTGGGGGTTAATTTAGAAGTTCAAGGTCATCCTTGGCTACATGGCAAGTTGGAAGCCAATGTGGACCACTTAAGATCCTATCTCAAAAAAGGAAAGGAGAGGATGATGATGAGGTGGCTCAGTAAGTCAAGCCACCTGTTGCCCAGCCTGATGACCTGAGTTCGATCACCAGATGCAATATTAGGAGAAAACAGATTTCTAAAAGCCACCCAGGCCCTCCACACTTGTGCCGTACTATGCACACACAATAATAAATGTTACGACAAAATCGACACCACCATCACCAACAGCAGCAGCTGCTGCTGTTGGAGCCAGAGGGCCTTTGATGCTGGTTACATCACTTAAGTCATGTGACAGGGGGCAAATTACCTAACCGCTCTGAACCTGTCTGTTCACCTGAGGGAACAGGTTAAAAGCATCCAACACAGTGTAGCTGCTTCGTTCATCAAATATTTATTGTTTATTTTGCCAGAGTGGAGCTCGACCTTGGAGGACATTCTTGAAAAGCACAAACCCCACTGGCCTTCATCATATACTTATTGTAAGGGACGAGGACAGGCCTGAGGACAGGCCTGAGGACAGGGTGGAAAACCGGGAGGGGGGACATCCTTCATGTCTGTTGAGACTGGTCTTGCTATTTAATTGAGGCTGGCCAAGAACTTGTGACCCTCTTGCTTTGCCTCCCGAGTGTTGGGATTACACATGTGCTACCAAACTCAGCTCTTTGGTGGCATGTCATTAGGCACAGTGACGAGGGATGTGGGTTACGGCCTCGCGCGTCGTCGTCAGGAGCAGCAGCTCTCGTCCTAGCACTCAGTGCAGAAGGGCTCAGCAGAGCACACAGGAGAGCCAGTCACCACCACCTCTCATCAGACGCCACACCCCACGGCAAAGATTCTATCTCTTCCTCCAAGGTGCAGGAGCTTTGAAGTTGGACCAAATTCAAACTCTACTCTTATCTGCTGTGTCTCTGGGAAGTTAAGGTCCCTCAACTTCAATTTCCCTATTATATAAAATGAGGGTGGCACCGCTACCCTAAGGAGATAACATGAGATTAAAACACTCCAGCAGCTGAGTGGTGTGCACGCTGTTACTCCCGGCACATGGGAGGTAGAGGCAGGAGGTCTGTGAGTTTGAGGCCAGCCTTGTCTAGAGTGAGTTCCAGGACAACCAGGATTACACAGAGAAACCCTGGCTTGAAAACAAAACAAAGAACAACAGCACGAAACCCCCAAACACCTCACCTTGTCTAGCACTCCTCGAATTCTATGTTCTCTCAGTGCCTGTCAGAGAACTGACTGGCTTAGTACTCAAGAAATTATATGATCAGGCAGATCTCTGTGAGTTTGAGGCCAGCATGTTCTACAGGGTCAGTTACAGACAGCCAGAGCTACCTAGTCAGACCTTGTCTTGGGGAAATAAAACAAACGAGAGCTGGAGAGACGGCTCAGTGGTTAGAGCACTGACTGCTCTTCCAGAGGTCCTGAGTTCAATTCCCAGCAACCACTTGGTGTCTCACAACCATCTGTAATGGGATCCGATGCTCTTTTCTGGTGTGTACTCACATACATAAAATTAATACTAATAATAATAGATTTAACAAACAACCTCAAAACTTAAAAAAAAAAAAAAAAAAGCAAACCAAACCTAAAATAAATGACATTATTGTGATATTTTCAAACGCATTCCCAATGCCGAGCTCCATAAGGCCTGGGGTGCTAACTGTACTGAGGAGGCTCCTCGGTCAGCCAGGAAGGGGCGGGCTCTACTGCTCCAGGGGGATGATGGGAGAGCTTACCTGATGACATCGTTCACACTGGTAAGGCTTTTCGCCGCTGTGCACCCGCTTGTGGCGTTCAAGATGGTACTTCTGGATGAAACGCATATCACACACGTCACACTCAAACGGTTTCTCACCTGGCCCAGGGGCAAAAAGAAGTGAACACCAAGAGAAATTATAGCAGACTATGTATTCCAGTTATCCAGACACCTAGTGACCATAACATGTAAAACCACTGGTCTCAGTTGACACCAACACAGAGCCATGCAACCTCTCTGCCTCCACACCTAATGCTCTCCTGGAACACAAGGCTAGCGGGAATACAAGCTTCTTCTCCCACCTGAATCGAATCTGATAGGGCAGAGACACACCAGTGTGGATGAGGACGTACTGAACACAGCAGACTCACCAGTGTGGATAAGGACGTGCCTCTTGAGATGGTAACTGCTCCGAAAGGCTCCAAAGCAGTGTTCACAAATAAAGTTTTTGGGAATCTTTACTTGGAAAGAGCCATTTTGTTCCACTACCACCACCTGGGGGCAACAATCAGGCATGTCACATGGACGTCTCTGTCCTCTTCCCAGACTCTTCTACTCTGGGTCCATTACATCTGCTGGAGTGAGAACCCGAGAACCTTCCTGACACTGTGAAAGGCAGTGCCGTCACCTGCCACACGCCTTGAGCTAAGAGCAGTGAAAGGAGGAAGATGGGGTAGACCGGCCAGCTGTCTTGCCACAGCCAACAAACACCGTGTGAGTGAGCTGGGGTCCGCCTGCCCTGCTACAAGAGCACAAGCCACACTTCCCACCAGTACCAGAATGCACGGCAAGGGTAGACGGCAGCTGTCAGTGGCCTCGGATGCGATCAGGGTATGAATTCACCAGGGAAAACTGTAAGTCATGGTCCTAAGGAGATGATCCCCATTACCAAACTGCATGAGTTTGGGGCTTCCCCATTACCTGCCTTTTTAACAGTCTTTTTTGAATGAGAGGCCTCAGCCAAGTTGTCATCGTCTTTGCGGTTGCGGGATTTATCACTGTCTTTTCGGTGGCCCTTTGAAGAAGACAAATCAAATCTGGGCTTACAGTCCATCTGGGAATATAAAATATGAAACCAGATACAGTCTCTTGATAAACAGTTTGCAAAGGAGATAAACCATCTGCTTCCTCTCCACACAGCTACTTCCTCTTTCCCTCCTGGTCTAAGAGTCTGCAGGTACCACAAAGACCTTCCTCAGCTCTCCAGATACCCACACTCCTTCCTTCCCAGCTGGATCCCAGTTCCCTACTTCCCTAAACAGAAAATCAGGGCAAAGCCAGGGGAGAGCCACAGCGTGGTACCTCTGGGCAGAGAGCTGGGGCCACCCAACCCCGGGCACCACAGTGGACTCAAGTTCTGTACCTGAGTGGAACACCTCAGCACATCAGGGCTACCTGCCCTCTCTCCGTTTTCCGCCTGCTTGCTGGCAATCTGGCTCAGCATCATCTTCTTGCTGGCTGCAGTGGGAACCAAACTCACCCCTGCTAGGCCTTCACAAGCCAGAAGACTTGCCTAAGTTGAAAAGGAGATGAGGCGTCAGGTCTCCTGGTAGGGCAGAGGCAGGCTGCCAACAGACCCATGTCTACACTCAGCAACAACTCGCTTCCCTCCAGGGAATGACTCCCCACAGCCATGCCTGGCTTCCTTCAAGTCCTTTCTAACTGTCTCACCAGGAGCGACTCCCCCCTTTGCATCCCGTAGGTAATAGAGCACAGATCAAGTTAAGCAAGCAGCATCAACACTTATGGTTACTGTACCAAACAGCACATGGGGTTACACATTACATAAGGCACTTCTGAGCTTGAACTGTAGGTATGACATCTGTCTGTCTGACCCATGGAGACTGGAGATTTCCTAAGGCCATGTCTTCCTTCCGAATCCTTTTTATTACTTCTATCTATTTATTGTGCGGTGTATGTGCCTGCATGCCAGTATCATGGAGCATGTGGAGGTCTGGAGACCATCTGAGGAGTTGGTTCTCCCACCATGTGGCTTCTGAGATCGAATGCATGTTGTTGTGACCCCCTCTTCTGTTTTTGTAAGATTTTGTGTGTGCTCATGCCACATGTGGGCAAGGTGCCCAAGGAGGGCGTCAGATCCCCTGGAGCTGTCAGGGACTGATGAGGGTCCTCTGGAGTGCTGATTCAACAGTGCTGGGCCCCCTAAGTGCAGCAAAACCTCCAGATTCTGGAGTTGAATATAGTTTCTTTTGACCACTTTTGCCATTTATTTCACTTTTTAGTTTTTTTTTCTTGTAAAGACTTATTTATTATATATAAGTACACTGTAGCTGTCTTCAGACACACCAGAAAGAGGGCATCAGATCTCATTACAGATGGTTGTGAGCCACTATGTGGTTGCTGGGATTTGAACTCAGGACCTCTGGAAGAGCAGCCATCTCTCCAGCCTGTTCTTTTTTTTAAGGTTTTTCAAGACAGGGTTTTTCTGTGTA
Source organism: Micromys minutus (assembly GCF_963924665.1). Lineage (NCBI taxonomy): Eukaryota > Metazoa > Chordata > Mammalia > Rodentia > Muridae > Micromys > Micromys minutus. The sequence continues at coordinate 19,157,922 of NC_137962.1, forward strand.
GCTCTGGCTGTCCTGAAAATCATTCTGTAGACCAGGTTGGCCTCAAACTCAAGAGATCTACCTGCCTCTGCCTCCCGAATGCTGGAATTAGTATGTGACACCACACTTGGCTCCTCCCACCCCCTTTAAGCCATTTCTACCTGTGCACTAAATAAAGTTTAAAAAGTTAATTCAACAGGAGTGCCGTAACTTTCTCTTATTCAAGAAAGTCTTTTAAAGAAATAGTCAACAAACTCCCAGATTAGTAAAAATATTTTCTTTTGGATGATTAGTGTGTCTTGGGATCCCTTTTCTCACTTTCATGAACTAAAGTTAAAAAATCTTAGTTTTGCTGTTTGGTCTATACAATTCTGGGCAAGTCTCTCTACCTTTGAAGCCTTGCTTCCCTCAGCTGTGAAATGTGTCAGAGTGCCTACCCTCACAGGGCCAAGGAGAACGAGAGAGGGATTTAAAACGCTTAATGCCAGGCACAAAGTCAATGCTTGGTAGAGACAACCTTTTCAGAAGGCACAGTAAGCACAGTGCTGTGGAGTAAGCTGCAAACAGACAAAGGAAGAAATCCAGAGGCATGCTGCAGCACTTGGAAGAAAGCCAACCCCACTGCAATCGGGCTGCCATCCTGGTGAGACTGGTAGAGGTTTCCTCAAAGAAAGCTCAGAGAAGCGCATGGCCCTCCATCCAGAAGACTGTAACGGTCCCTCTGATCCCTGTGGTCATCTGGTTCTTCCAACCCATCTGCCACCTTCACAATGACAGCTATCTTCTGATCAACACTTAATAGTCTTTGGGGAGTCCCCACTCCCTGGATGATAGAATCTAATTTCTTAGGAAGGCATGAAAAGCCCTTGGGCCACACTGCTGACTTTTCTAGACAACAACCCCCCTCCTTCATAACCTATCCTGTCTAACCACCCCCCCTTCTAACTACCCACCAACCACCAGTAGTACCCCGTCCCTCTAAGCCTCTGCCCACATAGTCCCTCTGTCTGAACACCCTTCTGTTTATTCATCTAGCAAAATCCTATGCTAACTTCGAGCTTCATTTTCCTTTTCCTATCTGGGCAGAAGTACCACCGCACAGTAACAACCTTCTATCACTGTGAACTCCTTTAGTCAACAGATTCAGAGTCTCTAGTACCAGCCAGCTATCTCACAGGGCACCGTGAATATAAGAAAGATAAATAACAGACTGTCTTTCCGTCATCCCCTTCCCCTCCCCCCGACTAGCCTGGAAGCTTACTGGGGACAAGGACAATCTTAGTCATCTTTGTATTCCAAGCACAATGCCTTGCATGTAACAGGAGCTCAATAAAATTCCTGTTGGGAAAAAAAAACAAATGAAGCATTCACCAGACTATTCACTCCCTTATGCCCGAGTACTTCACGTACCAAAAGTACACCGGGTAGAAGGTGATTTGCCAACGGCCCATCAGTGCCTGTGACGCGGTGTATTGCCTACCTCCTTCATTTGACTGGAAGCTCCCTGAAGGCAGGGGCTGTGGCCTGTCTCCTTTCCTTCCTCTAGATCTCCCCCTGGTGCTTAATAGAGAGCTCGGCTCACTGGGGATGGTCAGTACTGTTGACTAAGGCAGAATTCAAGAGTGACATTGCAAACAGGCTTCCCAGTGAACGGTCTTGAAGGAGGGCGCTAGAGCTTTTTACCTGAGCCATGCTGACTTCTCCCTTAATGAACCCCAAAAGTTCAGAAGTTCTTTATCCAGTTTTCCTTAAGACACTGCTGTTTGAAGAACTGTCACCAAATCACAGTAATGGCTCCTTCCTGTTCTCTCAGTTCGGTTGCCATACTGAACTGCCTTCAGTCTTCTCAAAGAACTTAGTGTCCTCCAAAAGGAAAACAGGTGTCCCAAGAATCCGTGGTCTCTCTCTGACTTCTGCCTCTTGTCGGAAGAAATGAGAGTCTACCCGTCTTGGTTTCCAAGTTGAATTCTCTTGGTGAAGCTCTGGGTCGGTTCCAGAAACCTGAAACCAGAAAGGGAGATGAGGCCCTTAGGTGCAACATCCTCAGGCCACACAACTCTCTCGACTTATTTTGCTGGGCGTTCGTTCTGAAGCTCAAAAGGAGGACAGGAGTCAAGAGCTTTCTTTCTAGGTCAGTAGAAGAAACTGGCCTCCTGGGCCAGAATGAGCAGCCAACAGGAGCAAAAGTAAGTTGGGCCTTCTATAGAGAGGATCTGCCAACGGGGTAAGTGCTGGGATTTGCCATCTTAGGAACGGAAGAAGGGGGCGGAGGCCCTTTGGGGCTTTTGTGCCGAGTGGGCCGGCCTGCAAAGCTGGCACTTCACAGAAGAGGGCAGAACCGTGGTGGAAGGAAGATCGGGGGGCCTCTGCCGAGCACCCGGGTGGCTGGCAGTGCCCGCACGTGAGCGTCACTCCGAGCCCGCCCGAAGGTGCGTAAATTCGCCGGGGAGGTGGAGGACGGGCCTGTGAGCTCTGCAGGCAGCCGCAGCGCGCGGACCGGGAGCGCCGAACCGCGCGCGACCTGCGTGCTCGCGCCCGAGCCCACACCCCCCCTCACCGCCTGGCGAGCCCCCACTCCCGGCGGGGGGCGGGGCGGCGGCGGCCCTCCCCTCGCGCCCCCTCCCTCCGCCGCGCGCCCCTCCTCCGCCTCGCTCCCCTCCCCCTTCGCGCGCGGCGCCCCACGGCCTGCGAGCTGCCGAGGCGCTGCTGTCCGCCGGCCCGGCCGCCCTCTCGACGCTGCATCCCCGCGGCGCGCGCCTACCTGCCCGGCGCGGCCTCCCGCCGTCTCCTCCGCCGCGCGGCGCCCCCTCCAGGCCCCAGGCCCCCGTGCCAAGCCCACGGCCGCCGCTGCCCGCGCCGGGACCGAGGCAAGTTTACAAACACCAACCCGGGGCCCGTTTCCCCGGAAGCACTTCTCCCTCCCCCTCGCCCTTTTTGCCAAGCGGCCACATCCACTTCCGGGCTCGGGAGCCGCAACAGGAGCGGGGGCGGGGGGGGGGCTCCGAAAAGGGGTGAGGCTGGGGACGCGCGGAGAGCTGCAGCTGGCGAGTGGGAGGGGGACGGCCCAGAGGACCGGAGGAGGGTGGTGCGAAGGGCGGCGCGTGCGCCCTGGCGCGCGCGCGCCCCCGGCCGCCATCTTGACTGAGGGCAGCCCGCAGGCTCGCATGGAACCTTTAGGCGCGGAGTGTTCTCTCGGAGAAGGTTCGCTAAGTGGGCTTGGTTGGTTCTCGCAGAAACTTCGTCTCTCTCCTGTCGCCCCAGGTAGAAGACGGAACAGTTTGTACTTCTGATCTTTAAGCTTGGTCAGGTTTGTCTTTCCGGACCTGCAGACAGGTCAGCTGGGAGGAGAGTTAAGCCATTGCGCACTCCTGCGGTACACACTAAACCTCAATCTGCATGAGTCTCAGAGCCGCTCTCTAAATACTCAAGACAACGTGTCCTGAACCCCCCCCCCCCCCGCAGTCTTGTGCCCCGAGGCAGATCTCTATTCTAAGTGAATTAACTAGCCTAGGCTTCCTTTCAAGGAAGGCCTTTTTCCCTTCCTTTTTCTTCCTTGCCCACTGCCTTTTCCCCTTCAGTGGGCAAGTCTTGTTGGAGACTTGGAAGTGCGTCTTGTCCTCAGGGCCAGGCCGCATTTGGAAGATTGAGCCCATCCTCGAATACTAGACCCGTGTCACCCTGCTTTAGCATTAGAGAGGAGTCCTGCTAAAAGATGGGGTATTCGAAGTGCACACTTGGCAGAAGGAAACGTGAATTCCGCTTAAGTCCCAGTTTCTATTCTAACTGCTGTCTGGTGAGTTTAGCAAACTGTAAGGCACTATCCAAAACAAACCAACCAACCAAACAAACAAACAAAAAAACCATAAGGATTCCTAATCACAGACATGGACATTTGAGACCACTAAAGTAAGTTCCATTTCTCTTAGGATCATTCTGAAACTGATATAAAATGGAGAGAAATGTCACCAGGAATGTTTTAAAAAAAGAAAAAAAAACAAATTAGGGGCCTGAAGAGATGACCCAGCTGTTAGAGTGCTTACTGGGAAATCTTGACCAGAGTTTGAATTCTGTTATCCAGGTACCAAGCCTGCTAATGGGAATATTCATACAAACCCAGCTCCGAGGAAGGTGGAGCCTGGAGAACCCGGGGACTTGCTCGGTTCCACCTTAACTGAGAAAATTAGAGCCCCAGGTTGGGGAGAAATCTTGCTTCTAAAGGAATAGACAGTGATAGGTAGGGCATACAACACCCTCTTCTGACTTCCAATTGTGCACAGGCTGTTGGACTCCCGTGGACATAGCCATGTAATAAACAAACGTGAGTGTGGCAAATATCTTTAATCCCAGCACCTGAAAGGTAGAGCAGGCAGATCCCCGTGAGTTCAAGGCCAACCTGGTTTACATAGCAAGTTCTACCAGCCACAGATATACAATCTTTAAGAAACAAAGAACAACCTAATCCATTGCCAGTCTACAGAATACAAAAATACCTAACTTTTCCTTCTATCCAAGCTCTTGAAGGTAATCATTCCTATTACTGTTTCTCATTGTATATTTAATTTAAAAAATATGTATGTATGTATGTATGTGTGTGTGTGTGTATGCATGTATGTCTGCGTGCCACTTGAGTGCCTGGTGCCCTTAGAAGCCAGAAGAGGGTGTGGGATACCTAGAATGAAGTTCCTGATGCTTATGAGCCATCTGGAGTAGCAGACAGTATGAGCCACCACTAGGGTGCTGGGAGAGCAGCCAGTGCTCCTAACTGCTGAGCCATCTCTCCAGTCCATGTTATTTTATTTTTGAAGGGTAGTGGGGCTAGTTGGGATTCATGGTCTGTCACATGCTAGACAAGCTGTCAGCTTTTGAGTTTTCCATCACTCTCTAAATCCCCAAGTCTTGCCAGTCTGGTGAACTCTATACAATGAGACCCTTTTTCTGAGTTCATACTTTTTTTTTTTTAAACCCAGTTTCTTTTATTTTCTTTTGATCACCTAAAATGTACTATATACTATTTTTATTTTCTGTTTCTTGTTTGTTTGTTTGGAATAGGTCCTTGTTCTGTGGCTCACGCTGGCTTCAAAGTCTCCTAAAGTTCCTCCTGCCTCACCCTGGATTATTGGGTCTCAAACCCAGCAGATACGCCATGTTAGATATCGAAGTGAGTTCACATTTAAGAATTGTTTCATAACAAAAGCTGCTCAAGATGATTCAGACCTGTAGCCTCAACTGCTTAGGAGGTTGAAGCAAGAGAATCACTTGAGCTCAGGAGTTCAGAGGCAGAACAGCATAGTGTGACTGTCTCAAGTCGGAAAAACAAAATTAAACAAACAAAAGAAACCCTGCCCGAGCAGCAGTTCATAGTGAAGGTGTGATTCATGAACTGGGAAGGAGAAGCAGGACACTCTGAACTTGAAGGTCATCCTCAGCTACACAGTGAGTTTGAGGCCACCCTGGGCTGCGTGGTATCCTGTCTTGGGGAATTAAAAAAAGAACATACAATAATAATTCAGCAGTGGATATCTTTATGTGGTTATCTTTCTGCATTTATGGGACTAAATATGAAATGTGACTATGTAATATGCCTAAATACTTTGAAGATTTATTTTTGTTTGTATTTATGTGTGTAATGTAAGTGTATGTTTTGCCTGCATGTGTGTATGTACATAATATTCGTGCAGTGGAGGGCATTGGGTCAATTGAACTGAAGTTACAGATGACCCTGTAGTGGGAACCACACCTGGGTCCTCTGCAAGAGCAATATGTACTCTTTACACTGAGCCATTTCTCCAGCCTCCAAAGTTTTCTTCGAGCCTCCAATTTTAAGCATGGTATTGAAATTTGAAAACCATTCTGCCATGAAGTGCAGCTGTATGCCAGGTCTCAAACTTTTTTTTCTTTACAACACGTGTATTTATTTTGTGTGTACTTGGGTGTATGGGTACATATGTGTAGAGGTTAGAGTATAGCTTTCTATTTTTATTTTTCTCGAGACATGCTGTGTCTCTGTAGGCCTGGCTGTCCTGGAACTCTCTATGTAGACCAGGCTGGCCTTTAACTCGCAGAGTTTTGCCTGCCTCTGCCTCCCAAGTGTTGAGAGTCAGGTTTTTCCCTTCTGTCATGGGGGTCCAAGGATGGAAGAGCTCAGGTCACCTTGAGAACAGGCGGCTTCACCTGCTGAGCCATCTCAGAGGGTACAGTTTGTTAATGTTCTAACAATCAGCTTAGTTGAAGAAACTTTGGGAGGTATCTAACTGTCCAGATCTCAGGCAGGGCTCTTCTGGTGCAGGGTCCTTAACTCAGCCTCTTTCAGACTCTTTCTCCATTGCATAAGCAGATACTGCTGTGATGACCCCTGTGTGCCCATCAGCACAACCTGAAGGACAGCACGTGGCTTTCACCTGAGTGTCTGGACTGGGCAGGTGTTCAGACTGTACAGCAGGGCCTCTCTGGAGTGAGTGCCTGCCCCATTTCATGCATGGTTTTACCTTCAATCTGGATCTGGGTTCTTTTCCTGGCTGCTAGTTGGAACCCACAGGATAAACACAGTCCCTGGGGCAGTTGCCAGTTAAGCGGCAGACATAGACAGTCAATGTTTGCTGAACAAGCTGAACCCATTCTCTTGAGAGCTAGCATGGATTGCATAATAGAAACAAGCTGTCTAGCGCTCTTTGCCATCCCTTAGACCTTTGATGAGACTGAATAAAGAGGTTGGGAAATAGATTGATGCACAAGGGACATCTCCTTGAGCCTGGCAGTGTATGTACTTCAACATTTTTGTTTTTGTTTGGTTTGGAACCGAGGACCTTGCCTATTACAAAACTAATATTCCCAGCTTCTTCTCCTTCTTCTGTTCTTTTAGAGGTTTATTTGTTTATTTTATATGTGAGCACACTATAGCTGTCTTCAAACACTTAAGATGAGAGCATCAGATCCCATTACAGATGGTTGTGAGCCACCATGTGGTTGCTGGGAACTGAACTCAGGACCTCTGGAAGAGCAGTCAGTGTTTTTAACCACTGAGCCATCTTTCCAGCCCTCCAGCTCCTTCATAACCTTTAAAAATTATTATTATTAATTATTATTATTATTATTTATTTGTTTGAGAGGGTCTCACTATGCAGCCCTGGTTGGCCTGGAACTTGCATGTAGACCAAGCTAGTCTTGAACTCACAGAGATCAGAAATGCACGACCACACTCAGCACCTTCTCGGTCCCTTCTTGTTTTAAAGTAACTTTCATTCTAACGGAATGTGTGAGGTGAGATTATGTGTAATTTGTTTTAAGTAAGGAGAACTGACGATTGTCTTTGTTAACTAGCCGTAACTCGTCTCCTCTGAGGAGCTGTGTAAATCATGTTGGCTTGTGGACACATCTGTAAGATACTTCTTCACCCAGGCAACTGTGGTGCCATTCCCCAGGCTGGGGACCCTGGACTGTATACGATGTAGATAAAAGGCCGGCTGAGTAGTGAACATGCAGGTAGGAGTGTGCATTCATTTGTTTACTCTTTTTTTTTCTAACTTACTTGTATACGTATTGGGTGTTTTGCCTGCATATGTGCAGCAAATGCAGACACTGCCTGAGGAGGCCAGAACTGGGTCCCTTGGGATTGTAATTACAGTCCACTTGGGTGCTGGGAATCTAACCCTAGTCTCCTGGAAGATCAGCCGGTGTTCCTAACAGTGGAGCCAACTCTCCTGACCCCTATATATGTCTGCTCCATCCTGTGAATGTGACTCGATTAGATTCATTAGATCCTACCCCCAAAAGATGGACTGCAAACTGGAACCATGAGACAAATAAACCCTTTCTTCTGTAAGCTGGTTTTTGTAGGGTTATTTGTCACAACAGGGGTGAATTAGGACTGCTGGGGCCATGGCTTCGTGGGCGAGCCTACTGAGCAAACATGGGAACTAAGTTTGCATCCCCGGCACCGCATACAAGCCAGACACACGGCAGACAGGCTGATCTTGGCAACTTGCTAGTTATCCAGTCTACCTGAGACATGGAGCTTGGCCTCTGTGAGAGAGTCTGTCTCAGGATGAGGTAGAGAGTCATGGGAAGACCCTGCACACTGCCTCTACGTGAGGCTCATGAGCACTGATCATAGTAAAGATTATACTGAAGATTAGGGCTATATAAACACAAAATCCAAATCACCTGTGATTTATTCCAACACCACAGTGATATTTAGAAAATGCACAGGGGCTGGAGAAATGCCAAGGACTCACCCAGGTTCAGTTCCCATAACCCACATCACCTATAACTCCAAGTTTGAGGGGATTTAAAAACCCTTTCTGGATTTCTCGGATACTTAGATGTTATGGGTACCATAAGCACATGTGCTCCCCACCCCCAACCCAGGTGGATCTCTGAGTTCGAGGCCAGTCTGGTCTACAGAGCAAGTTCAAGGCCATCCAGGCTGCGTGAAGAAACCCTGTCTTTAAAACCAAATAAAGAAAGAAAAATGCATAGGGCTAGGATGGGGATGTAGGTAAGAGTTTAACCCTTGCTCCTGGCTGGAGCTCAGCTATATGAGACTAGACAGACTGATAAATAACGGTTGTCAGATGGCTTCTTGAAGGGTATGGATCGAATCCATTCAGTCTGGAGGCAGGAGGATTCGTGGTGGTGTTGAAGGTAGAAAGGAAGTAAAAACAGAACTTCTGGAAATTGATTACCAAGAGGAGGTGGCCAGACGGGACGTGTTATAAGAGGCTTGAGCAACATAAAATATGAAGAAGGAGAGGACCAGGATTGAAGACATGAGGGTAAGATAGATATCCTTGAAGGGGAAGGAGAGAAAGCTTAAGACCAGGGGATCAGACTTACCTAGCTGCAGGTGGAAGAGCCAGGGCAGGGGATCTGCCGTGACACATGCAGAGTCATAAAGGGACTGTGCCCAACAATAACCCTCCTCACCCACCATCCTGGCTTTGTCCTTGAATAGGAGAGACACTTTCCCCTGAAGCCAGGAGCTCAGCACGTGGCTCACTGGTCAGCAGAATGAGAACAGCACATGCCAGTCTTGGGTGAAAGCAAGGCTGGTGTGTGATTTCCTCTGCATTTTGTTTTGAGGTCCGTTTTTTTCCGGCCAGGCTCTTAGAGTACAGGCGTGTGCCTCGGTGCTTTAGCGGACAGCACCATTCGTATAAACCATGTAGAGGAATACACTTGTGATACACATATAAACCAGGCTAGCCTGGAAACTCACACTTTGGTCTGGACTTATGACAATCCTCCTGCCTCAGCCATAAATACTGGAATTGCTTGAATCATAAGTCTCTTTAAGTTGTGCTGTGGTTGTAGGGTGCTTGTCAGGCATTCACAAGGCCCTGTGCTCTACCCAGATCTACAGAAAGGAAAGAAAGCGAAGCTGAGGGCAGGAGTATGCACCTAAAGGCCCAGTCCTCATGGGGCTGAGGCTTGAGTGCAGGGGTAGACAGGGCCACATGGCACAACCCTGATTCATGAAGCAGGCAAACAGAAGACCCTCTCTGTTCTGCTATCATGGGGCAGTGGGATTTCTGAAGTTTGTCATTGCTTCAGAGAAACTGACTATCCACTTACATAAAACCACACTGAGATATGTGTGAGAGTTTGTGTGTATTAGTGTGTATTTGTGTATGTGTGAATGTGTATAGAGGTCAGAAAAACACTTCTCAACAGGAGTCAATTCTTTACAACTACCACAAAGAGTCCAGGGATCACATTCAGCTGCTCAAGCACCTTTAACCCATTGAGCCGTTTTGCTAATTTGACATTATTATATGTTGGTCCAAGTTTTATAAACGTTGGCCCCTGTCAAACATGCAGATGGCTGTGTCGAAAAAGGCACAGTAACAAGTCTCTGCAAAGGTGCAGGACACCTTGTGTCCTCAGACATTATTGGGGGGGGACTGTAAAATGGCAGCTATTTTGGAAAACAATTTGGCAATTCCTCAAAAGGTTAAACATAGAGTTAGCGTGTGACTCAGCAGTTAACCACCAGGAATGTCCTCAGGGGAGTTGAAAACACTCGCCCACACGGACTTGTACACAAACGTTCATAGCAGCACCGTTTACCAGAGCCAAGTCACAAATGACGGGAATATCAAATGGCCAGATGAAGTACATGCAGTATACACCTACGAAGAGTAGAATCCCGTAGGATCCCAGCGTGAAAAGGAATGACATGCTGGCTCATGCTACGACACGGATGAGCCTTTTCAAAAGTGTGCTAAGTAAAAGGAGCCAGTTACAAAACCCCACATATCGTATGCCTCTTCAAAGAAGAGGTAGGGGCTGGAGAGATGGTGGCCCAGCAGTTAAGAACATCGACTGTTCCTCTAAAGGATCTGGGTTTAATTTCCAGTACCCACATGGCAGCTCACACAACTGTCTGTAACTCCGGTTCTAGGGCATCTGATGCCTCATACAGACAGACATGCCGACGAAGCATCAATGTAAATAAAAAAAAAAATCTTAAAAACAAAAAGGATTGTGGGTTCATGGAGCAGAGTTACTGTGAGCTGGAACATGGGCGCTTGGAACTGAACTTCAGTCCACTGTGTGAAGAACAGGGCATGCTCTTAACCAGTGAGCCATCTCACCAGCTTCTGCTGTGTGCTTTGTAGGACCTGCCCAGAACAGGCAAATCTGTAGAGATGGGAAGTGGATTTGTGGGTGCCAGAGGTTTTGGGAGCAGGAACCAGATGAGTTTATTCCTAGGATGAGGAAAAGGTCCTTGACTTAGGTTGTGGTGGTGATTGCACAAGCGTGCGGCTATAGGGATGTGCTCTGTGGTATGTGAGTTACATCTCTATAAAACCATCATATTAAAGAACAATGAGGAGGTTCTGTACATACCACATAAGATTACGCATATTTTATTTGTAGAAAAAAAAACAATCGTAGAATGATTTTGTGCCTCTCTCATAAAAAGGGAAGAAATATGCTAACATTTGTTAGTATTTGCAGTAAAACTCTGAAAGGACGTCCAAGAAACCAAGAAACTGATTCCTTGTGTGCGCCAGAGTGGACCCTAAAGAACAAGAGCAGGCTGGGAAGCAGATGCTTTGTTATAGTAGTGTATATTTTTGAAACAAATATCACTTAAAAAACAAAAAACACAGGGTGTCTCTCTCTCTCTTATGTAGACCAAGCTGACCTTGAACTGACAGAAATCCTCCTGCCTCTGCCTCCGAAGTGCTGAGATTAAAGGTGTGTACCACCATTCCTAGATCAGTCCCTAATTTTTAAAGTTCTGAAAGCACTATAGAGAGCCATGTCCGTGGTGGGACTCGGCTTCCTGTCTTTCACCGTGGTTTTGAGTTCCCTCCCTGCTCCAGTGTCCACCGATGTGGCACTCACTGGGACTTAGTAAACAGAGCAAGTGAGGTTCTGGGTGCAGGGTGCAGAACGCTGAGCTTTGCTTTTGTTTACTTAAAAGCTAAAGTACATTTTATGTATGTTTGTGTTGTGTTGTGTGTGTGTGTGTGTGTGTGTGTGTGTGCTTGCACCACACACATGCCTGGTGCTCTGTGTACATGTGCATATGCACGCGGGGACACACACACAAACTCAAATAGCCTATATTAGGGATGAGGTGTCAGTGATTTATCCAAAGTGAGGCTGTCAGAGAGGGATGTTGACATGAAGGGCTCCCAGCTGTGACACTTCTTGGCCACAATGAGGACAGTGGCAGGCTGTCTCAGTTCCCGAAGGAGCAGCTCCTTGTCAGCCTCTGAGAAAGACCAAATCTATCTATCTATGTATCCATCCATCCACCCATCCATTTGTCATTTAGAGTTTTTATTTTTTGAAGATTTACCTATTTATCATGTATGTGGGTGCTTTTGTTGACTTCAGACACACCAGAAGAGGGCATCGGATCCCATTACAGATGGTCGTGAGCCACCATGTGGTCTCTGGGATTCGAACTCAGGACCTCTGAAAGAGCAGTCGGTGCTCTAACCACTGAGCCGTCCCTCCAGCCCAGAGTTTTTAATTTTTAGTTTTACTTAATTGTCCAGGTTTTCTGAGGCAGCCCTTCTCACAGGCTTAGAACTTACGTGTAGCTGAGGATGTCCTGGAACTCCATCCTCCTTAGCCTCTCCGCCTCACCCTTCCAGGTGCTAGGATTGCAGGTGTGTCTGAGCTTAGTGTCCTCCTGTCAGGGAAGGCAAACAAAGGTGTTCCCCCCATCCCCCCTGTGCAAGCAAGGTCAGTTGTGCCTTCAGGCCCAGCCTCCAGCCCCAAGGGTGAGTCTTTTCTCTGGATTTTGTTTTTTTGTTTCTTCAGAGAGAACTCTCCAGGCTCTGGCCTTGGAAAATGGATGCCTGACCAGGAGGTCAAGACAGTGTCCAGTCCACCCTTTGGGTGTTTTCATGTCCCAGATGTGGCTCCTGTGTTCCCTTTTCTCCAGGGAGCAAGCCTTCTGTTTCTTTAGTAGAGGGTGGAATGGCTGCTACCTGGTAGATGAGCAGGGGTGGGGAGAGTCAGGGACAGACAGGCATCTGGTCTTTCTGAGACAGAGCTGAGAAGAACCAGGAGGACGCCAGCCCTGGCATTGTGGCAGGGATGCCATTGTGGCAGGGCCAAGTCTGCAAGGCACCTCCAGCTCTTCCTCCATAAGTTCCTCAGAACAGCCTCCGTTTTCCTCAACTTCCCCCGTCCAGCTCCAGTTACGTGTTCCCCCATTTGAACCAGTCTCTGTCTGATATCCTCTTCTCCACAGCTGTGCCTTCCCACCACAGAGTCCTTGGGAGAAAAACCCCCGTGCAGCAGTCTGCGCTTTCTCCCAAATGCACGGTGTCTGCCGCAGCTGCCTGTGGAGAGGTCACAGCCTTTCAAACTGGCATCACTGTCTAAATCCATGGTCCTGAGTTCATCCCGTTAGACGCAGTGGATTAAACACCGTTTCTCTCTCATGAGAATGCCACCGAAATTAACTACAACAGCAGAATTTTAACCTGGGAAAGTAAGGCAAAAGAGGAGGAGATAAGACAACAGCTGTCAGTAATTACGCACGATAGGTTAGGAGGCAGGAGAGTAGCACAGCTGGACCTTGGGAGCCATGTACCAGGCCTGGGAACTGGTGTGTAACCTGGACAGGTGTTGTGTACCTTTGAGACTCGGCTCCCGCTTTAAATGTGGCTTGTAGGCTTACCCTGAACACCTGTGAATGCTAGGATGGTGTGTTTTAAGTGCAGAAGGTGGTGTACAGTAAGTCACGAAGGCTGCATGTTTGTGTTTGCTTTTGGTGGGTCTTACATGTAGTAGGCAAGCTCCGACCGCCACCCTAGCCCAATTTGCCTGCTTAATTAGTCTTTCGACCTCCTTTGTACACCATGTTTGCCACTGCTGGAGCAGGGGAGCTAGCACAGTGCCTCCCTCCCACATGCTGGCCAGTGCTCCCACCTCCCCAGACCGAGTGTACTCATAACACATCTTAGCATCCCTTGGATCTCTGTTTCTGGCCAGTGAGAGCCGACAGTGTGAGCAGTTCCTGTCAGGACTGTGGGGCTCCTTAGACCTCAGTGTTGGCCTCTCTCCTCACCTCTCCCTCCAAGTGTCACAAAGATTCAACTCCCTGGGATCTCAAGTCAGCCTTCCATAGCATCTCTCACTGGTGCTGCCTCGAGCCAGGCATCCGCACTTGTGGGTTCTCCACTTGGATGAACACTTGAAGGAAGTCCTTCATCTGATCTCACTCAGCTCTTTCCTGCTTGAATCCATATTGTCCTGGGGCATATAACTTTTCCACTCACCGAGGCCTGAAACTCCGGGGTCAACTTTGATTCTTGTGTAACCCAGAGACTGACCAACCTGGTTTCTTCTGTCTGCCCTTATACAGGTGGGGTGACCCCTTATTGTTAATTTGTCTGCATCCTGCTTGTCAAAACTGCTCTCTTGAACATCAGCTTTATTTTCTTTCTTTCTCCTACTCCTTCTCCTCTCCCTCCTTCTTTAAAGACAGGGGCTTCCTATGTAGTTCAAGCTGACCTCAAACTCACTGTGTACCTCAGGCTAGCCTCAGACTTGCCATATATACTTCTGCCTGTACTTCTTAAGTGCTAGGATTCTAGGCGCAATGCATCCAGCTGGAAGCATTGATTTTTTTTTTTTTTTTTTTTTTTTTTGAGAGGGTCTTTCTGTGTATCTTTGACTGTCTTAGAACTCACTCTAGTCCAGGCTGCCCTCAAACTCAGGGATCCACCTGTGTCTGCTTCCTGAGTGCAGGGGTTAAAGGTGAATACCCCCACCAGCTAGCCTAAAGTATCAATTAAAAAAATAATTTAAAAAGTTGCATTTCTTTTTATTTTTGTTCTTATGTACAAGTGTGTGTGTTGCTTGTGGGGGTTGGTTCTCATCCAGTGTGTGGGTCCTAGGATCAAGGTCTGTTGTCAGGTTCATTAGCAGGTGTCTCTACCTACTGAGCCATCTTTCCCATCATTATTATTATTTCTTTGGAGGCAAGGTTTCTCCGAGCATTACCTACTGTCCTAGAACTCACTTTGTAGACCAGGCTGGCCTTGAACTCAGACCGGCCTGCCTCTGCTTCCCAAGTGCTGGGATTGAAGTGGTGTGCCACTACCACCTGGCTCATCTTTCCTGTTCTAATTCTTTTTTTTTTTTTTTTTTTTGGACTTTGTATGTAGTGCTAAAACTGGCCTGGGACTTGCTGTGATCCTCCTGCCTCTACTTTCAGTTGTGGTTGCAGGCTTGAGCCAAAACACCTAGCTCTTAACATCAATTTAATCATGTGACTTGCTACAGAGTCCTTTGGTGAGTTTCTGCAGGGTAAAATCCCTGAATTCCTAGGTCTGGTTGATGCTTAAGACTCGCCATAAGTCACTCCTGTATCCCAGCTGGTCAGTTTCTACTCCCAAGTGCTTCTCACCTTGTTACCTGCTGTTTCTCCTGTCCAATCTTAAGTCTCAACCTCCATCCCCTGGCAGGTCCCCCCAGACATCAGCCTCCTGGGACTCCTTTTTTGAACTCTGAGGACAGGACACGTAGGGTCAGGATATGTCTGCTGCATATATGTGTCTTGTGTCCAGCACAAGAGGAGTGTCTGTTCCCCAGCCTGGGTGGCAAAGGCTCATGCTTGTGTAACACAGTGCTTCCTTGGCATGACCTCCTTTGTCAGGACTTCAGAAACCAGGACAGAGGAGGTTTGACAGCACAGGCCTGTTAGAAAAGGAAAGCAGGAGGATTTTAGTTTTAAGGCAAGCCTGGGCTTTGCTGAGGTCTCTGTGTAAAGAGAAGGTGGTTGGGGTGTTCGGGTATGGATGGAGCTCATTGGTATGCGTTTGCCTAGCATATGCAGGGCCCTGGGTCCAAGTCCCAGGGTGACATAAACTGGACATGGTGGCTCATTCCTATAATCCCAGCCCTTGAGAGGTAGATGCAGAAAATGAGTGGTTCAGAAGTCATATCGGCTGCCCGTCAGGTTGGAAGCCAGCCTGCAATACACACAACCTTGAAAAAACAGCACTCCAAGCACTCCGGAGGCAGAGGCAGGCGGGTCTCTGTGAGTTCAAGGCCAGCCTGGTCTACAGAGTAAGTTTCAGTACAGTCAGAGCTACACAGAGAAAACCTGTCTCAAAAAATGGAAGAGGAGGAAGAAGATGATGACTAGGGAAAACTAGTATAGTTCTGGGAAGTCCATTGTGGGGTGACTTGCACATCTCGGGTCCTCCCTGGCCTGTTTCCTGGACCTCTCTGCTCTGGTCTTCCTTCAGCTTCTCCCATTCCCTGAGCACTTAGATTCACACTCACACACACCCCCTCCCTGAGACAGGAGTGTGCTGTCTGTTTCTCACGCCCCGCCTTTCTCTGTCAGCTAATGATTATGCAGGGAACTTGACTGCTGTCCCTGTCCCAAATCTGTACAAGTTCTCTTTCGGGCAAGGGTCATGAGAACAGTGCCACGGCCATGTGACTCCAGCTTTACCCCGAGCCCTCTGCTGTCTTAGTCCTATTCTGAAGAGTTTATTGTGTACCTTGTCACCAGCTCGTCTGAACCTTCCTGAGCCGGAAGGTTAGTCTCCTGTCAGCGGCTCCTGGTCCCACCCGCTTGGCACTGCTTCCCTTTCCCCTCCTTGTCCCCACCATCTCCTCGGATGCCCGCCACCGCCCTTACCTGACCCCAGCCAGGACCTCAGCCCCCTTACCAGGTCGAGGGCCTTGCTTGTGTCCAGGTGGGGCCCACAGGCCGAGTGAGGAACGGTTCCACCCTGCTTGCAGATCTCATCCTCATGGCTGACTCAAAACCACTCAGGACCCTGGATGGGGACCCTGTGGCCGTGGAAGCCTTGCTCCGGGACGTGTTTGAGATTGTTGTAGATGAGGCCATTCGGAAGGGGTCCAGTGCTTCTGAGAAGGTAGGCTCTGTCTCCTTCCTCCTCCCGCCTGTCATTTTGTCAACTTCATTGAGTTCATCCCTGTCCCTGGTGTACCTTGGGTCTTATGTCCTTTGTCCCCCTTGCTTGGGTACACGTGTGAAAACATCCTTGACCTGTTTTGACTGCAAGTTGCTGATACCTTGCATCTGTTCCATTATGGCTAGATCTCAGCCAGGGGTCTAAGATCCTGCGACTTGGCCTCTCCCCCTAGGTCTGCGAATGGAAGGAGCCTGAGGAGCTCAAGCAGCTGCTGGACTTGGAGCTGCAGAGCCAGGGCGAGTCTCGGGAGCGGATCCTGGAGCGCTGCCGGGCCGTGATTCATTACAGCGTCAAGACTGGTATGCCTGGGAACCCGGAGGGAGGGCTTTCTGGCCCCAGTACCCAGCTCCAGCCTGAGTCCTCTGCCTGTTCCTCTTCTCCAGGTCACCCCCGGTTCTTCAACCAGCTCTTCTCAGGGTTAGATCCTCATGCTCTGGCTGGGCGTATCATTACGGAGAGCCTCAATACCAGCCAGTGAGCCATCTGGGCCTTCTGTTCACAAAGGACTTGGGTTGGCTGGGAGGAGCCATCTGGGTAGGAGAGGAGAGTGGTTTCTGCCTCTTACCACCATTTTCTAAGAGTGGCCTTTGTCAGACAGAATGTTGTCCCTGCTGTCTGCCCCTTGGGCTCCTTCGCCAGCCTCCTTGTGTCTCCTGACCCCACTTCCCATGTGAGCTTTCTGGTTCTTGGACACCGACAGTGTCAGTTTCTCTCTTGGGATCCTTATTTCACTCCCTGCATCTCCTCTAGCTTAAAGACTTAGCTGGAGTGCTTTAACCTCAGCCTCTGTCACCGATGTTCTCTGGCAGGTACACGTATGAGATCGCCCCGGTATTTGTGCTCATGGAAGAGGAGGTGCTGAAGAAACTCCGTGCCCTTGTGGGCTGGAACTCTGGGGATGGGGTCTTCTGTCCTGGTATGTGAGAGGGGGCTTCCCTTGGGTCTTGGTAAAGGGTCTGCCTCCTGTACATTCCCTTGTTCTGGGTAGCTAGTGTGGAGGGGAAATGGCTGTTTCCTCTCTGGCTCCGCTGGGCTGTCGGGCACCTCAGGGTATAGAGGGTTTATGGTCTTGGGGCTCTTCAGTTCAGCATGCTATTTGTGAGCCCTGGGAATTCATGGCTTGGGAGCTAATGTGATGCCTGCTTCTTCGATCAGTTCTGGGTGGAAAGGTCAGGGGAGAAAGCGTCAGTCTCGATTCCCCACCTCTCCCTCCATCTCCCCCCCTGCCTGTGACAGGTGGCTCCATCTCCAACATGTACGCCATGAACCTGGCCCGCTTTCAGCGTTACCCGGACTGCAAGCAGAGAGGCCTCCGGGCCCTGCCACCCTTGGTCCTCTTCACTTCAAAGGAGGTAGGGAAGAGTAGGGGGTAGGGAAGAGGCATAGACCTGATTCAGGACTCCTGAGTCTAATCTTCATCTGGCTGTCAGAGACCCTTCAAGTTTTCTTCCTGCCCTCAAAGGGTTTGCTTCCTTCCAAGGAGGCCAAATAGGTGATATGCTTGTTTTGCCTTCTTGGGGGTCAGGAGGTCAGGTAGGACAGATGCAGTAGACACAGGTCCCACTTCTGAGGGTAGTTCATGGTCCAGCGGCACTGACATCACCCGGGAGGTATTTAGAGATGCAGAGTCTCAGGCCCACCAGCTCCAAGTCTGTATTCAACTAGAATCCACACAGTTCCTGCACAAGGACACTTGAGCCATGTGGTGGTTCATGTCCTTAATCCTAGCATTCAGGAGGCAGAGGCAGGCGAACCTGCCAGCCTGGTCTACAGCCAGAGCTGCACCGAGAAACCCTGTCTCAAAAGAACAAGGTCCTTTGAAAACCCTGGCCACGCGTCCCTTCCGTCTCGGCTCACACAGTCTCTGCCCTCTGATCCTCGGGGCCCGCTCAGGTCATGCTAACTCGGCCTCTGCGGTCTTTGCAGTGCCACTACTCCATCACCAAGGGAGCTGCTTTTCTGGGACTTGGCACCGACAGTGTCCGAGTGGTCAAAGCTGACGAGAGGTGAAGGTCCTTCTGCTGACCTGGCTCTGACCCAGCTCTGCACAACGTGTCATCTACTTGCCAAAAAAAAAAAAAAAAAAAAACCAAACCCCCCCCCCCCCCCCCCCGCTCTGGCCTCAGGCCCTTACCCCGTACCCCTCCCCCACCCACTCCTCTTTCAGACTTGCCGCTCCTGCCGCTCAGTGCCCACTAGCATCCCACCCTATGCCAAGGTTAAGTCTGTAACATGGCCTTTGCATTGCCCCTCTGCCTTACCCAACTGTGTCAGGTGACCCCCCTGGTCTGAAGCACAAGAGTTTCCCCACTCACTCAGCTTCTTTCTTTTCCAGAGGGAAAATGATCCCCGAGGATCTGGAGAGGCAGATCAGTCTGGCAGAGGCTGAGGTGAGTGAGGGCTCTAGGTAGCGGGTCCCCTCAGGAAGGTGGCTTGGGCTGTCCTGCTGGAGAAACTCCTCACTCCTCCCCTTCATTTCCACACCTGTTAGTGTCAGGGATGCTGCAGAGATGCTGCAGGCTAGGCTCTGAATGTCCATGGGAGTCCCAAGCAACCCTCGGGGTGAGGCTGGGGGGGAGGGGTGGCGCCTGGAGCATATGTAGTGTGGAAGGTGTCTGTGGACTGAGGGTCAGTACAGGGAGACGCTTAGGAGGATGTGCAGGCACAGTGAACACGGCTGACCTAGGGAGGAAGTGGGTTTGTGCATGGCAGTTTTTAAATATGATTGTCTGCGGATTCACAGATCGTCCCCTCGGAGAGTCACTGTTAGTCACCACAGGCTCACAGATCTGTGTGTGAGGATGCTTCCCGAAACAAAGCATGAAAAAAAAAAACAATGTAAGGCCCAATCGTTGGTAGATAAGATAAACGGTGATATCTCTGTTTGGTCAGGTTCTTCATCAGTGAGATGGGTGTTCGGCAGAAGTCACTACGTGAGGGTGAGGCTATTGTAAGGACTGGTTAATCGGTGTGTAAAATGCTTAGAGTGGCCTTTGTGTTTGGACGCACTGATGTCTGCTGCTCTCTGCTGATGCTGTCACTTATTTGAGGCACGTCCGTGCTGGGCAGCATGGCTTTGAACTCAGTGTGTAGCTCATGCTGTCCTCAAACTTAATCGTTTTGGTTTAACTTACTTGTCACAGTCACCGGTGTGGTGTGGACCACCTCAGTATCATCTCCACCGACAGGGTACAATGTTGCCAAATGTAACAATGAGACAGGAGCGTGTGTATGGTACAGTGTGTATGGTACTGTGTGTATGGTACCGTGTGTATGGTACCATGTGTATGGTACCTGGAGAATACCCTCACTCTACACAAGTCGCTGTGCAGGATGAACAGCCTGTTTTTGCTGTTTAGAATAATGTGTGTATGTACTTTTAAAAACCCTATTTCGTTAAGTTTTTATTCATATGGATGCCTTGCCTACATGTGATCCGTTTGAGATCACAGTGCCCACAGAGGCCAGAGGAAGGCAACATGTCACCTGAAACTATGGTCACACGTGAATGCTAAATGCCGTGTGGGTACCGGGAACCTGACCTCCGTTCTCTGCGAGAGCAGCCAGTGCTTCTAACTGCCAGCCATCTCTCTTTTTATAGCTAACTGGTTAGTTCATTTTTATTATGTAAATGGGTGGTTTGCCTGCATGCATTTATGCAGTATGGCAGGCTCTGTATGCAGAGTTCATATCCCTTGAAACTGGAGCTACAGACAGTTGAACTGCCATGTGGGTGCTGAGCAATGAAGTCCATCCTCCAGAAGGGCAGCATAACTTATGTCCTCTTCTATCATTACCACCACCATCACCACCACCACTACCACCACTACCACCATCACCACCACCACCACCATCACCACCACCATCACCACCACCATCACCACCACCATCACCACCACCATCACCATCATCACCACCACCATCACCACCACCACCACCATCACTACCATCACCATCACCACCACCACCATCACCATCACCACCACCACCATCACTACCATCACCATCACCACCATCACCATCACCATCACCACCACCACCATCACTACCATCACCATCACCACCACCACCATCACCACCACCACCATCACTACCATCACCATCACCACCACCACCATCACCATCACCACCACCACCATCACTACCATCACCATCACCACCACCACTACCACCACTACCACCATTACCACCACCACCACCATCACCACCACCATCACCACCACTACCATCACCACCACTACCACCATCACCACCACCACCACCACTACCACCATCACCACCACCATCATCACTACCACCACCACCACCATCACCACCATCACCACCACCATCACCATCACCACCACCATAACCACCACCATCACCACCACCATCACCACCATCACCACCACCACCACCATCACCACCATCACCATCACCACCACCATCATCATCAATATATAGTAGCCTACTGATGGCAGTGTATGCTGCCCATTGCAGTGTGGTCCCAAGCGTCAAACCCTAAAGAAAACTGACTCACCTCAGGAGCCATCAGCTGTTCAGTTTCCAGCTAGGGCTAGGGGTTCCTACCCTGTTTTCTCAAGTAGCTGTGACATTTTACAACCCCAGCAGCACATGATGTTCTGATTTGTCTGCATGCTCATCAACACTTGGTATCGATTTTCTTTTTTTGTTTTTTTTGAGATAGGGTCTCCTGTAGCTCAGGTGGGCTTTGAACCCCCTCTCTGTGTTGCCAAGGACAACTGTCAGTCCTGACCTTCCTGCTTCTGCCTTCTGGGTACAGAGGTTATGAGCACCACCACCTGGTTCAGGCTGTGTTGGTGATTAACCCAGAGCTTCATGAGTGCTGGGCAGGCACTCTGCTAACTGAGCTACAACCCTGGCACACACATACCATACACACCATGCACACACACACACACACACACACACACACATACACACACATATACACACAAACACACACACACACACACATACACACACACATATACACACAAACACATGCACAGCCCCCTCACAGCCCAGCCCACCCCACCGCACCCCATTGCATCCCCACACAGCCTTCCCCATCCACGCAGACTTTGCTGGATCTGGGGCTGCCCTATTGGTCCCTTCTCTCAGTCACAGGAGGACATTAGAAGCAAGCAGCTCAGGTTTTCAGTCTGTTTCGTGACAAGCCTGGGGCATTACTACATTTGTTGAGAGCAATCAGAGGACTGTAGCTTGGATACAGTTTGGGTGTCTGGAAGCTCATGTTGTAACTTTATTTCTATTGTATGTATTTGTCATTTTGATTATCCATTCACCTAGTGATAGGCATTGGGTTGCTCCCCTACATGAACAGTGCTATGTTGGATAACTGCCTCTTCATGTGACTAATCTACTTTTAGTTAGTGCAGTGAAATGCCAGAGGCTGAGCAATTTGGTGAAGAAGAGAGGTTTGTTTTGGCTCACAGTTGTGGTCCAAGGTTCAAGGCTTAAATCTGGTGATGCCTTTCTTGCTGGCAGAGCATCACCTCAGCACAGGGCATCACATGGCAAGACAAAGACCGGGGTGGGTGTCTCCTCTGGTCTCTCGGTCTCTCTCCCTCTTCTTATCCAACTACCAGTAGTCAGCCATAAGGCCTCAGCCCGTGACCTGCACTGAGAAGCCCCACCCCAGTATCACAGTTGGATTAAATTTCTACCTCTCAGTACTTTACAGCGGGGATTGAATTTCACCAGACCCAGACGGTGGCAACTGCTTTTAGTTTTTCGGATTCATACCCAGATATGGAATTACTGATAATTCCACTTTTTAGATTTACTTTTTGAGTCAGGGTCTTGTTGTGTAGGCCAACTTGATTTCAAACTTAGAGTGATCCTCCTGCCTCAGCCTCTTGAGTACATATGTGCCCCAGTATGCGTGTGGAGGTCAGAGGACAACTTTTGAGAGTTAGTTCTCTCCTTCCGCCATGTGAGGGGCCCAGGAGTCAAACACAAATCGTCAGACATGAAGGCAAACACCTTTACCAGGGGAAATACCTTTACCTGTTACCCGCCCCCTACCTTGTTCCCTGTATTTGGATATCAAAGCTTACCTAAACCAAGATCACAAAGTTTGTTTTTATATTTGAAGTGTTTTATACTTTTAATTGTTTAAGACAATTAAAGGTTCATTTTAAATTCTGATTTTGTTTATGTGTGACTGTCAGTGGGTGTGCTTGTGAGTGCAGTGCCCATGGAGACCAGAAGGGGCGTTGGATCCCCTGGAGCTAGAGTTACAGGTTATAAATCATCAGGGTGGGCGCCAGGGTTAGCCACAGGTCTTTGGAAGTAGCAAGTGCTTGTAACTGCTGACTCATCTGCCCAGTTCCTCATATTTTACATTATTTTTATTTTCTGAGACAGTGTCTAACTATGTAGCCCTTGTTGACCTGGAATTTACATCAGGCTTGCCTTGATTTTGAAAGATAACCTCCTGCTTCTGCCTCTGAGGTGCTGAGATTAAAGGTGTAAACCACCACACAGCATAATGTAGTGAAGTGTGGTACCAGGCCTGCTAGTCCTTTGGCTTCCTGTAGCTCTCTCTCTCTCTCTGTCTCTCTGTCTCTCTGTCTCTCTGTCTCTCTCTCTCTCTCTCTCTCTCTTTCTCTCTCTCTGTGTGTGTGTGTGTGTGTGTGTGTGTGTGTGTAGTGGTGGGTGGTGGACCTTTCAAGTCCACCAAGCAAGTGCTCCATCACTTAACTCTCCATAATTCTCCTGGAACTTTAACTAGTTGGCTGATTGATGTTCTTTGAGACAGGGTCTCTCTGGGTTTCCCTGGCTGGTTTTAAACTTGTCAGTCTTCCTCTGCTGCTTGAGCACCACCAGGCCTTTTCTGAGTTTCTTTTCTTTGTTGAGACAAGGTCTCACTATGTGGCTCTTGCTGTCCTGGAGCTGTCAGTGTGGACCAGGCTGGCCTTGAACTCTCAGAGATCTGCCTGCTTCTGCTTCCCAAGTGCTGGGATTACGCGTGTGCGTTGTCATGCCTGCCCCTTGCGGTCATGTTTGTGCTTGTGTTTTGTTATGTGCACACAGTTGAAGAGTGAATTCTGTCGTTGCTGTTTGCATTTTGTTTGTTTGGTGTGGAAGATTCTGCTTACGGCCCCAGGGGTGCCAGGCACGTGCTCTTGCACTGAGCTGCCTGTCTCCAGTTCTAGTTGGTTTTATGTATTCCGTTTAGGGGGAAGAAATACTTGTGAGCTAGTATTGTCTGTTTACTGTTTCTAATTTTATTTTTCTTTGTGTGTGTGATTTACCTATATGAGTGTGTATCTGTGTGTCAATGTGTGTGCCTGGCCCTCAGGAAAGCCAGAAGAGGGTGTGGAGCCCCCTGAGACTGGATTTACACAGTTATAAACTGTCATATGGGAGCTTAAACCTGTGTCCTCAGAAGAGCAGACAATGCTTTAATTGTTACAAGATTTATTTTAAATTTATGTATGTGTGGGTTCTCTGGAAGAGCATCTGGTGCTTTTAGCTGCTGAGCCACTTCTCCACCCAGCAGTGTTTATCTTTTTAAATGTTTGAGAGAATTTATTAGGGAAGCTATCTGTGCTTGGGCTTTTCTCTGTAGTAGTTTAATTTTTTTATTACTAATTCAATATTAGAATGGACTTTTGTAGTACTGGGGCTTTTCAGCAGTGTTTGGTCCTTCAGTAAGACATCACATGTTGAGGATGGGGATTTAGCTCAATGGTAGAGCACTTGCTACACAAGGCCTTGGGTTTGGTCCTTACATGCATATGTTTGTAGATATGTGTTCATGTGCGTGTGTGTTCATGTGTCTGTGTGTTCATGTGCATGTGTGTTCATGTGCATGTGTGTTCATGTGCATGTGTGTTCATGTGTCTGTGTGTTCATGTGCATGTGTGTTCATGTGTCTGTGTGTTCATGTTCATGCGTGTTCATGTGTCTGTGTGTTCATGTCCATGTGTGTTCATGTGCGTGTGTGCATGTGTGTTCATGTGCATGTGTGTTCATGTGCATGTGTGTTCATGTGTCTGTGTGTTCATGTGCATGTGTGTTCATGTGTCTGTGTGTTCATGTTCATGCGTGTTCATGTGTCTGTGTGTTCATGTGCATGTATGTTCATGTGCGTGTGTGTTCATGTGCATGTGTGTTCATGTGTCTGTGTGTTCATGTGCATGTGTGTTCATGTGCCTGTGTGTTCATGTGCCTGTGTGTTCATGTCCCTGTGTGTTCATGTGCATGTGTGTTGTTCGTATGTTGTGTGCATGTGGAACTCTAATATCAACCTCCGGTGTTGCTTTCAGAAGTCATCCACCTTGCTTTTTGAGGTGGTCTTGTACTGGCTTGAAGCTCACCAGCTAGACTAGGCTGGCTCCAAGGCCTGCCTACTTCTGGTTCCCTAAAGCTGTGTTTACAGGCACACGACACCATGCCTCTGGTCACTTCACTGATTGATCTGTCTCTCAGCCCAACATTAAAAGTTATCGAAAGAGCATAAACCGTAGAAATAGATAAACCTAGGTTCTGCTGAGATATAGTGTCCCTCCCTGCAGACTTCAGGGGAGGCAAAACTTAGTGTTGGGAAAGGAATGTAGTGAGTTTAGGGCCCAGCACCAGCTTCTGACCAGCTTTAACAATGACTCCTCAGCTCCTTTTTCCTTTGCCTTTTGGCCACAGGGCTCTGTGCCATTTCTGGTCAGTGCCACCTCTGGTACCACCGTGCTAGGGGCCTTCGACCCGCTGGATGCAATTGCCGACGTTTGCCAGCGTCATGGACTGTGGTTACACGTGGATGTGAGTGAGACTTGGGTCAAGGGGGTAGGGTGGGCTACACCGAGGCCAAGACCCACGCTGTTCCTCCTGCTCCACAGGCCGCCTGGGGTGGGAGCGTCCTGCTGTCTCGGACACACAGGCATCTCCTGGATGGGATCCAGAGGTGCATACGGCCTCCTTCCCGAATCCCCCCTTCAAATCCTTGGTTTCCATTATAGTCACAAACTAGGGAAGCCTGGGGAGGGTGAAGTGGGAACTGGACGGATGACTGATTTCGGTTTGGAGGGAGGGTAGTTATGGGACGTCTTCCTGGCTGCAGAGGAAGGGTAGCCCCCTCACCTTTAGCTGTGTTGAAGAAGCCGCTGACCCAGCTTTGCCTTGTCTTACCCAGGGCTGACTCTGTGGCCTGGAACCCTCACAAGCTTCTTGCTGCGGGGCTGCAGTGCTCTGCTCTTCTTCTCCGGGACACCTCGGTAGGTCCCAGACCCTGGCATTCCTTTCTCTAGACCCTAGCTTGTCTTGTCTCGCCACAGAGATCTGGACTTAATGAAGCCACATCTCTCTGACCACCCTAACCCTGTGTTAAACTCCCTGCACCCAGTGCATTGTTTTCATGGAACAGAAAGGGTTTCTATCTTGTACCCATGGTCGGAGGGATCCTGGGCAGAATTTGGGAAGAGCTTCAGTGTTGGTAGTGACCCAAAGAGAGGTCTGGGTTGACTGACAGCTGCCAACTCTAGGGAGAAGAGAGGTGGCTAAGGTGAGACCTGTCACGTAGCACTTGAGGAAGGCCTGCTGATAGCTCCCTCCCCGCAGAACCTGCTCAAGCGCTGCCACGGGTCCCAGGCCAGCTACCTCTTCCAGCAAGACAAGTTCTATGATGTGGCTCTGGACACCGGAGATAAGGTGGTGCAGTGTGGCCGTCGTGTAGATTGTCTGAAGCTGTGGCTCATGTGGAAGGCACAGGGTGGGCAAGGTCTGGAGCAGCGCATCGACCAGGCCTTTGCTCTGACCCGGTAGGCATGAAGGACCCAGGCCTCACTCCCGGGGCCTCTGTGGTCTCCCTGTCGCCTTGCCTCTCCTCCATGTGTGCTCTCTTACCCTCTCCCTCAGGTACTTGGTGGAGGAGATAAAAAAGCGGGAAGGATTTGAGTTGGTCATGGAGGTAGGACTCCTGGCTCCTTTGAATGCCTCTCCCAGCCCCCACCTTTTTCCGTACATGAAACCTCATAAAGGACCAGGAACAAAGCCAGGCAAACAGCCCCTTCCTTCCCCAACTCATGCCTCCCTCATCCCTCCCCTCAGCCCGAGTTCCTCAACGTGTGCTTCTGGTTTGTGCCTCCCAGCCTGCGGGGAAAGAAGGAGAGTCCAGATTACAGCCAAAGGTTGTCTCAGGTAGTAGACTTTGCCCTCTGGTAACCCAATTCCAGGAACTAAGCAGCAGGTATGTTCTGCCCTCTGCTGGCCCTGCCTAGTACTGCATGTCCCTGCCTCTTAAGATGGCAGGCGCACCTCCTAACCCTCATTTTTAATGGGGTGCAGGTAGGGAAAAAAATATATTTCTGGAAAGTAAGGAGACAGAGGGAGTTACCAGAGGAAGTCACCAGTATGCACCACAAGATGTCAGTGCTGGAACTAAGCCCCCAAACAGATCAGGAACAGCTGATCATGGCAGATGTGCTTTCAGAGGCAGGGATATATGTCCTCATTCCTAAGAATGGGTTAGTGCCGGCTGCCTCTGTAACCTAAAGGAACAGCAGTGCCCTGCCCTCCTGGGGCTGTCACTGCCGAAGAGGTGTTTCCTGTGTACACTGTGTTCAAGGTGGCTTGGTGAGTTTCCTCTAGATCACATGGTACAGGTCAGAAACATGTCAGGAATGAAGAGGGGAGAAGACTTTGAGGAGGAAGGCTTGAGACTGGGGAGAGGCAGTGTTGAAAATCAGAGACCAGTCTGGTCTGGTTCCAGCTCCAGTCATGCAGAGAGGAGACAGTGGAAGGAAGCAGGACTCAAGAAGGTCACTGGGGTCTCATGTGGTGCAGAGGGGGTGTGAGCAGTGAGTGTGCCACAGAGGTGGCAGGTGTGGGGACAGCAGCTGGAGTGGGGAGCTGGGCAGCCTCTTCAGCTCTCACTCTGCTCCCACAGGTGGCCCCTGTGCTCAAGGAGCGCATGGTGAAGAAGGGGACCATGATGATTGGCTACCAGCCCCATGGGACCAGGGCCAACTTCTTCCGGATGGTGGTGGCCAACCCCATACTGGCCCAGGCCGATATAGACTTTCTTCTGGGTGAGCTGGAGCGTCTGGGCCAGGACCTGTGAGCTACCTCTGCTCCACCCACACTGTATAATCTGGGTTCTGAGAAGCCGACCTTTCTAGGAAACGGTGGCCTTGGCTGAGTGTGCCTCCACACACTAACTCTCCTAGCTAAACATTGGCTGTCAGGAGGGTGTCTGAACACACTACAGTATATTCTTAGGAAATATGCTTCTGTTAAGGTGGGCATAGTGGCATACACCTTTAATGCTAGGGAGGCAGAGGCAGAGACAGGCAGATCTCTGAGTTTAAGGCTAGCCTGGACTACAGAGCTGGGCTACACAGAGAAACCCTGTCTCAAAAATAAAAAATGGAAATATTTTTTCATTAAGATTATGTTTATAAAGAATTTTTATTAACATGAGAGAAATGGTACGCTGTGTTAAGAAAGCTGGATATGAGTATATATCACAGTATTTGAGTTAAGCTAAAAAATACATAGGAAAAGGCGGTAGGTGGAACTGTGCCAACGTTCAGCAGTTTTCCCTGGACCAGAATCAACCTCTCAGACCTTTTGAGCTGCCCCACTTTATTATGTAACAGCACTATATACTTCTGAAATAGGACAATAAAGCTGTGGTTTCCATTATATCTGGGTATGTTTTAAAGTTTTATTTCTACCTAAAACAACAGAGAACTTGAAGCAGGCAAGCAAACAGTAAGCACTTAAGAGAGACAATTGAAAAATATCTTCTCCTCCGAGAACCTTAGTGAGAGAAATGCCCCAGGATGGAGTCAGTCACACTTAATTACACCTTGGGATCAGAAACAGAACAGGCAGGCACAGTACCTTAAATCCCAGCACTGAGAAGACAGAGGCAGAGGCAGATAGACCTCTGTGAGTTCCATGCCAGCCTGGTCTACACAGTGAGTTCCAGTCAGCCAGAGCTATACAGTGAGACCTAGTGGAAAGGAAGAAGGGATAAAGACAGACCCAGACTGTCTGGAGATAAGGGCCTCATCCTTTTACCTCCCCTAGTGTTGTGAAGCTGTCCTTAACTCACCGTGTAGCCAAGGCTAGCCAGACTCACACGTTGTTATTCTCCTGCCTGAATGCTGTCACTAGGGACGTGAGCCACCCTATCCCAGCATGTGTGTTGTGTGTTTTGTTCGTTTTGAACTAGCTGCGTAGAAATTCTGACCCTTCTGCCTTCACCTCTTCTGGGATTAGGGACATGTCAGGTTTATTGTTTTGTTTCTTTGAGATAAGGTCTCGAGTAACCTATGCTGGCCTTGAACTTCTGATCCTCCTGACAGCATTACAGATGAGTCCGCTATGCCCACCTCTGCTGCTTACCATTCCTTTAAAAATCCTCAACAAAAACCAAGATGGGACAAGGGATGTAGTCCACCTGGAGTGTTTGTCTAGCGACCTTAGCTGAGTTCCAGGACTGCACTGCAGCCCAGGTGTGTGTTGCACACACATGTGATTCCAGAACTCTGGACATGGAGGCAGAAGGATCCGTAGATCTTGGCTGTATATCGGATTCAAGGTTCACCTGGATCCATGAGACCCCATCTTTAAAAACAGGAAAAGAACTTCTGTAATTTAACCTCTTGTGTTGCTTGGGATTGCTAGTGTTTTGCACAAGGCACTTAAGAGCTGAGTACACACTTGCCTTTACCACGGTTTAGGAGGCTCCCATTTGAGGCTTCTGCCATGCTGCATGGCCCAGCTCCAAGTTCCATCTGAGGACCTGCAGTGCCACAGAACACCAGTGTCACACCCCTGTAGAGGCTCCTGCCACTCCTACAGGTGAATGACACACCTCTGTCCTCAGACGATCCCGTTCCCAGCTTCCAGGGTGTCTCCGTCAGGGTTTCTATTCCTGCACAAACATCATGAAGCAAGTTGGGGAGGAAAGGGTTTATTCAGCTTACACTTCCATATCGCTGTTCATCACCAGAGGAAGTCAGGACTGGAACTCAAGCAGGTCAGGAAGCCAGAGCTGATGCAGAGGCCATGGAAGGATGTCACTTACTGGCTTGCTTCCCCTGGCTTGCTCAGCCTGCTCTCTTATAGAACCCAGGTCCACCAGCCCAGGGATGGCTCCACCCACAATGGGCTGGGCCAGGGATGGCTCCACCCACAATGGGCGGGGCCCTCCCCCCTTGATCACTAGTTGAGAAAATGCCTCACAGCTGGATCTCATGGAGGCATTTCCTCAACTGAGGCTCCTTTCTCTGTGATAACTCCAGCCTGGGTCAAGTTGACACAAAACCAGCCAGGACAGGATGTCTAGATGACTGATAAAATACTATTTTTTACGTTGTTTCTAAAAAGTTAGCATTTAAATCAGGAGACTGAATAAATGTCTCAGGGCTGGAAAAGGGTTCAAATCGCAGCACCCACAGAGCAGCTGAGAACTATCTGTAACTCCAGGATCTGACACTCTCTCATAGACATACATGCGGACGAAACACCAATGCCCATAAAATAAAGGTAAATAAAATCTCTGATGTGGGCGTGTATCGTCCAGACCTCAGGAACGCTTCCTGATCTTGGGCATCCTCATTCCTGTTCTCTGCACTGGATTTCCTCCTCTCGGCCTTTGAGCTCGGGCCAGGAGTCACACCACAGGCTCCATACCCTTGATCCCAGATTGAATCACACAGCTGGCCCCTCCTGGTGTTTCAGGTCACAGATAGCATAGGCTGGACGCTCTTTGTCTTCATACTATGAGCCAGTTCTCATAGTAAGTTTCCTCTTACAGCTGTTCATATGTATATGTATGTATATACAGGCACACGTATACATACATGTATATAGTATGTGTGTATATATACATATATATGTATGTGTGTATACATATATATTTATATATGAATGTGTGTGTGTGTGTGTGTGTAACTGGGTGTGTCTTTTTTCTCTGATTAATTGCAGTTGTTCCAAGCCTGTGTTGCCTTAAGATTAGGAACAAGGTCATACCTACTTCCTTTTCCCTCCACTGCTCAGCACAAAGCTCAAGGTTTTAGCCAGGGCAACTAGGTAAGAAATGAAATAAAAGTTATTGTATATTCAGAAGGGAAAAATCAAAACCATTTCTGTTTATGTGGGACGTGTAGAAAATCCGCCAAAATAACTCAGACATACCAGACTCTAATAACCAGAGTTTTTTCCTACTGTATGTGAAGTTCTCGATTTCACACACACACACACACACACACACACACACATTGTGGGTATAGCACAACACCAGAGTGCCCAACTAAAACAACTGAGAAGTTCTCATAGGGTAGAGATGCGCATATGTAAATTGGGCTGTGGTGGGACTTGCTCTTAATCCAGCAGAGAGCAGCTCAGGCAGGAGATCAGAGTTTAAGGTCATCCCTGGCTTTACAAGGAGCTTGAGTCCAGTATCAGCTGTGTGAAGATCCCTGTCTCAAATGCTCCCCTGTCTATATACAAAGATGAGTAATATTCCTAATAACAAGCAATGATCTGAAATGACACTATCACAATTTCACGTACAGGAACATCAAAAACAAATAACATGTAGAAATTAACAAGAGTGAAAAGTATGTGCTTAGTAAACCACAAACATTGCAGAAATGAGTTTTTTGTTTTTTGTTTTATTGAGACAGGGTTTCTCTGTGTAGCCCTGGCTGTCCTGGAACTCTTACAACTCCATCCTGTAGACCAGATTGGCCTCAAATCAGAGATCCACCTGTCTCTGCCTCCCAAGTGCTAGGATCAAGGGCATGTACCACCACCCAGATGGTTTGGTTTGGTTTGGTTTGGTTTGGTTTTGGTTTTGGAGACAGGGTTTCTCTATGTAACCTTGGCTATTGTGAAACATACTCTGTAGACCAGGCTGGCCTTGAACTCACAGAGATCTGTCTGCCTCTGCCTCCCCAATGCTGGGATTAAGAGTGTGTATCACCATCTGATTTATTTTATTTATATGAGTACACTGTAGCTGTCCTCAGACACACCAGAAGAGGGCGTCAGATCTCATTACAGATGGCTGTGAGCCACCATGTGGTTGCTGCAGTTTGAACTGGAGGAGCCGTCGGTGCTCTTAACCGCTGAGCCATCTCTCCAGCCCAGACTTGCAGTCATTGCACCGAAAGATGAATTTGAATTCCTGGTTCTCCCAAGCGCTGGAATCGCAGCTGTGCACAGCTATACCCAGCTTAGAACTCTTAAGATGTAGCAATGGCAGCACAGCCCGACTGGAAAAAACAAGGCAGATGTCCGAATAGTGGTTTCTCCCGAGCTGATGGACAGGTCCATATAACCAAGTTCCCAACCTCCGAAGTCACCAGGAAAAGCAAATCAAAAGCACAGTGAGGAGGTTAGGTCTGTTTTGCACCTGCAGTGCCAGCACTTGGGAAAGGCAGAAGAATCACCAGGGTTTAGGGCCAGCCTGATCTACCTGGTAAGTTCTAGGCCAGCCAGGGACTGTCTCAAAGAATCAAAGCAAGGTCTTGGGCTATAGTTCTGGTGCAGCCCTTGTCCAGTGCATAGTTCTGGTTCCACCCCAGTGCCACAAAACAAAAATAAACAAAGCAGTTTAATAAGTAAAGGAAACTAGTTGCCTGGTGGTGCAGGCCTTGGGAGGCAGAGGCAGGCGGATCTCTGTGAGTTCCAAGGCCAACCTGGTTTACAGAGCAAATTCAGGACAGCCAAGGCTACACAGAGAAACCCTGTCTCAAAAATCAAAATCGAAACCAAAGCAATCAGCCACACTCTGAATAGCAAACCACACCCAGGAACATGGCTATCATAAAAGATAATAAAGTTCTGTGAGAATGTAGAGCCACACTCTCTGCCAGTGGGTATATAGGTTGCTACAACCTCTTTGGAAGAGAGTCTGCAGTTCCTCAAAGGATTAAAGGTAAGGTCACATGACCCCATCAATACGTAGGGGAGTAAATCAAAGAAATGGGCAGTTGGGAGCGAGTGACATTATGAATAATTGTGTAATTGATTGGCAAAGGTATGGGTGGCTTCAGCCCCAAGGGAGTGGCAGAGCCTCCCCTGGTCCAAGTGCCAGCGTTGACTGTAGATGTCCACAGAGTTTTCTCTTCCAAGATGTCACAGGCTGAAGACTCTTCCCTACAGCAAAAGCTTCTACTGAGATTCTGCCTCCCTGTTCAGTGGTGTATAGTAACCCACCTCCTTGTTTACCTGCGTGTAGTAATCACATCTCTGTTCAGTATGTAGTTGATACACTGGGTTCCCAGGGTGCTGCAGTGGCTTCTCTGTCAGTGAACCACTCCCAGTTCTTCGTCTGCGTGTCCGTGTGTCTGTCCTTTCTTCATTCGCTCTCAGTCAGGTCAAGTCCCTGGAGCTGTGCAGAGTTCGGCAATGAAAAACATACATTCCCACAAAAGGGAGCAGGGTCGATCACGGCGCTCCTGCGTGAGTCAAGAAGACGGTCTGGAGTCAGGGCTCAGTGGTTAAGAGCACTTGTTGCTCTTTCAGAGGCTCCAGACCCTCCTCTCTTCACGTATTCTTAAATGTTTTATTTTGTTTATTTTGACTTCTGTTTTTTTTTAATGTATTTATTTCTATTCCCACACATTGGTGTTTTGCCTGGCTTACAGACAGCTGTGAGCTACTCGGGGTGCTAAGAACTGAACCTGAGAATTCCTCTGGAACAGCGGAGCAGCCAGTGGTCCTGACTGCTGAGCCATCTCCTCTTCTTCTTTAATGTTCTTTTAATGTTCAGTGTGTGCATGTGACCAGCTGTACCCATGTAGGTCAGAGGGCAACTCGTGTTTTCTGTTGTCTCTTTCCATCATGTAGTTTCCCCAGGGACTGAATTTATGATGTCACACTGGCTTCAGGCACCTTTAGCAGCTAAGGCATCTTGTCAGCACCAAAATAAAATATATGAATCTAGCTTTTTTTTTTTTTTTTTTTTTTTTTTTTTACCCATCTGATGTCATGCTTGCTTTACCATAGAAGTACTGGCTTTCTTTTCTTTTTCCTTTTTCTTTGTTTTTTTTCCTGTCAGCTTGATAGAAGCTAGTGTCATTTGGGAAGAGGGAGTCTCAACTGAGAAAATACCACTACCAGATTGCCTGTGGAGGACCCCCATTCCCTGTGGTTGGTGGTTCTGGGTGCTGTAAGAAAGCAGGCTGGAACCAGATCTACTGTTTTACACCTCTAATCCCAGCATTTGGGAGGCAGAGGAAGGTGGATTCTTGGAGTCCAAGACAGCTTGGTTTGTGTAAAGAGTTACAAAAAAAAACCCCAGTCTCAAAAAAAAAAAAAAAAACCTGGCAAGCAGGCTGAGCCGGCCAGTAAAGCAGCACTCCTCCATGGCTCCTGCCCTGACTCCCTTAGTGACAGGCCAGATACCTGGATGTGTAAGTAGAATGAACCCTTTTCTCCCCAGGTTGCTTTTGTAACGGTGATTTTTGACACAGCAACAGAAACTTAAGTGTGTAACCATAGCAGAGTGAAGGATAAGAGAGAGACTGTAGCCAAAGAGCAAAACACCACTTATATAAAATAAATACATACACAACTACATCTAAAATTTAAAGAGAGAGAGGGAGAGGGAGAGAGAGAGAGAGAGAGAGAGAGAGAGAGAGAGAGGGGGGTGGGGGAGGGGAGCCTGAGGTGTGGGGGGAACTGCTTGGTGGGTAGAAGTTCCAGAATGCACTGCATGCAGGGGTGACAACCTGAAGTCAAAATAAGTGTCAGCTGAGAACCAACTCTGGAGATGTCTAACCTCTACACACCACAGTAATTATACATACATGTGTATGTATGTATATGTGTGCATGCATGCATGCCTGAGCACACAACGTGTGCATCTGTGTGTACGGGTCTGTAAGTCAGAGGACAATTTACAGGAATCAAGTTTCTCCTACTTGGCCAGAGGTTAAACTCGGTTACTAAGGTTTGGCCACAGATACATTGTTTCTTCCACCCTGACAGGTGAACACACTTCCTGCTGTGTGAGAGGCTAGTTTTCGGTTTCCCATGTGTTGTGTTCTCTGCCAAGCCGAGACCCTTACCCCTGAGCAGTTAACTTCTTCTGTCTAGAAACTGGACAGTGATTTTTCTGTGACCTCAGGAGCTGGGTGTTTCCCGTCTGGGTTTCTTTTTTCTTTTATCTTCTGTGCCCCTTCATTCTGTGAGCTTGGGTCTTTGACGGAGCCAGCAAGGTATTTTCCACTCTGTAATTACGTAATGATGTCTGCTTCTCCATCTGCTCCTTTAAACTCCAGAACGGTTCAGTGCTTTTCTAATTATTTCCATATTCCCATATTATTTGCTCTGTGCTTTGAAATATTTTTTCCACGTGTTCATCCAAGCCACTGATTCGACTCTTGCCAGGAGCCATTCTGTTCCTGGATACGTACACTGGGCTTTTTGTTGTTGTTCAAAATGACCATTTTATTTCCAGAAAGTGAAGGAGTTTGGGGTCTCAGATTTGTTTCTGTTTTTGGTACATGACTTGGATATATTTAAGTGTTCTTGACTGCTTCTTACGTGGCTACATACTTCTTCCCATGGGCTCCTATGTTTTCTGATGGACAGGAAACCAGCCAGAGTAACTGCATTTCTATAGGGCCACAGCTCTGAGTCACTCCCAGCATGCCATGGCCCTTCTGCTCAGAGGTTCCAGGGGTCATCCATTCAACTGCAGTGACAAGCCATTTGTCGATGTCTCCAGCAGACCTGCTCTCCACTAACCCTGAGATCGAGCCCTAGCTTTTACTCCCCAACAGGGTGGTGACTGAGGCCAGGTGTTTGGGAAAAACGGAACCACCTCTGGGACATGGTTATATAGAGTGCTGAACTCTCTCTCACCCCAAACTCAGCCCAAGAGTTTCTGATCCACTGACTCACTGAGTCTGGAGGGAGGCCAGAGAACTCACTTTTTAAGGAGTATGCAGGGCTGGCTGGCTAAAGCTGCAGGTCTAGAGCCTACACCGATTGCTTTTGAGGCTGGAGGGACAGCTTAGAGGTTAAAAGTACTTGCCACACAGCCATCTAATTCAGATCCCAATACCACAAATCCAGCCAGGTGTGGTCAATCGTGCATGTCTGAAACCCCAAGAAGATAGAAGATAATCTAGGGCTGGCTTGG
Organism: Micromys minutus; assembly: GCF_963924665.1. Classification (NCBI taxonomy): domain Eukaryota; kingdom Metazoa; phylum Chordata; class Mammalia; order Rodentia; family Muridae; genus Micromys; species Micromys minutus. The sequence goes on from NC_137962.1 coordinate 19,193,469, forward strand.
CTTAGCCAAGAAACAAAAACTTTGGGCTGGAGAGATGATGGCTCATCGGTTAAGAGCATTAACTGCTCTTGCAGAGGTCCTGAGTTCAGTTTCCCAGCAACCACATGGTGGCTCACAACCATCTGTAATGAGATCTCATGCCCTCTTCTGGTGTGCCTGAATACAGATACAGTGTGCTCATATAAATAAAAATAAATAAACTTTAAAAAAAAGGAAACAAAAACTTCAGAGAGACCCTGCTCAAAGAAATAGGCAGATGGTGGTAAAGGAGTGCAGCCTGTGCCCGCATCTGACGTCTGCCCATATTTTTTTTTAAGTAAGTAGTGGTGGTCGAGCGTTATAGGATATGGACTTCGTTCTTTCTGCTGTGTGTACCTCAGGGGTTAAACTCAGGTTGTCAGGCTTGGCAGCAAGTGCTCCTCAGACCGGAGCGATCCTGCCAGCTCTGGCTCAGACCGGAGCGATCCTGCCCGCTCTGGGTTGCTTCTTGTTTCAGGCCTGCGTTGCCTCCTGGTTTCATGTTAGATCCTTCTGTTTGTTTCTTGTACTGAGGCATATAAACTATAGAACTGGGCTGCATGGAGCAATGCTTCCTCCAAGTGCACACAGTGGGTGCTCGCACACACGCGCACGTGCACGCACACACACAGACATGCACACACTAAGACACACACACACACACACACACACACACACACACACACATCTCCCATCTCTTACATCCTTCTCTCCAGATCCTCTTCCCCACTCTTCCCCAACATGACCACATTTCTGTAGTTACCTGTGATCTACCTACTTGGACGCTCGTTACCATTCAACATTGTGTGGTTTTGAGTCTACAAAAGGCCCTACTTTTAGCATGAGACACTGACTGCAGTGTTGCTGCCCTTCCCATTATAGAGACCTGTTGCGGTAAATCTCCAACCCCAATAAACCTGTGCGATGACCACACAACTCAGTTATGTTTACAAGCTGCGCGCCTAGACTGGGCAGATCCACCGCTACTACTCTATTCCCCAGCTATGAGACCACTTGCTATGTGTGGCTCCTCTAGGCCACGTGGTTCTCTCCATCTTCCTCTTCCTCCATCCCTTCCCCTCTGCTCCTTCCTCTCTTCCCCCTCTCTAAAACCTCCAACCCCAGCTTTCCCTTCCACTGCTCAATCACAGGCTCCAGCCTTTGTATGACCGGTTAAAATGGGAGGAAGGTTCACACGAAATCACCTGACTACATGATCCACTCCTCCAGCTCCTCTTGAGGAAGCAGAATTAACTTCAAAATACAAACAGCACCAGGGCGATCAACACTAGTAACCCTAATGCAGAAACTGAAGGAATATGGTGGTCCGAATGAGAATGGCCCTCAGGCTCACATTTGAATAATTTGTCCCTAGTTGGTGGAACTGTTTGGAAAGGATTAGGAGGTGTGGCCTTGTCAGAGGTGTTATTTGGGGATGTGCTTTGAGGTTTCAAAAGCCTATGTCATTCCAGTTGGTCTCTCTCTCTCTGCCTCTTGGCTGTGGATCACACGTCAAGTCTCATCTACTGCTCCAGTGCCAGGCCTGCTTGCCTGCCTCCATGTTCCCCATCATGGTCATGGATCGTATTGCCCCCTGGAACCATGAACTACATTCAATCCTCCTGCCTAAGGATTATAGGATGGATATATATATATATATATATATATATATATATATATATATGTGTGTGTGTGTGTGTGTGTGTGTGTGTGTGTATATGTGTGTGTGTATATATATATATGTGTGTGTGTGTATATATATATATATGTGTGTGTGTGTGTATGTGTGTGGATATATAACACTCTGCTCACCTTCCCTTTTTGTATTTTTTGTTTATTTATTTCTAGTTTTGTTTGTTTTTTCTTTTGTTGTTGTTGTTGTTGTTGTTTTGAGACAGGGTTTCTTTGTGTAGCCCTGGCTGACCTGGAACTCACTCTGTAGACCAGGTTAGGCTGGAACTCGGAGATCGGCTTGCTTCTGATTCTTGAGTGCTTTGATTAAAGGCCTGTGTCACCACCTCTTGGTTCCCTGTTTTTAATTAAGTGTGTATATGTGTGGATTTGTACACTAGAGTGCACTGCTCTGCAGAGGCCATCAGAGGGCGTCAGATATCTTGGAGCCGCAATTATAGGTTGTGAGCCTCTGGATAAGGCTGCTGGGAACTGAATTCCCATCCTCTGCAAGAGCAGTAGAAACTTTTAACATTGACACCTCTCTCCAGCCCTCTGCCCCCTGAATGATTTACCTCTTTTTTTTTTTTTTTTGCTAGAAAATAACCTCTTTGGGAAGTATACAACAAAACAGAGATATACCCAGTTGTGTGTGCACACATTATAGGTACATGAGGCTGTCTGTCATGTATTGTTTATAAGGCTACAAGTACATTTTCCTCAGGGGTGATGGCACACACCTTTGATTCTAGCACTTGAAAGGCAGAGACAGGGGGATCTCTGTGAATTTGCAGCCAACCTGTTGACATAGCAAATTTTAGGCCAGTCCTAGAGCTAAATAAGAGAAAGAAAGAAACAAACAAACAAATAAACAACAAAAGAAAAACAAAGTGGAATAAAGCAAAACCCCCACAAACCCAAAAATAAAACTAACAAAAACAAAGCAAAACAAAAAACAAAGTCGGTTTTCAACAAACCATCAGGGAATTAAAAGGGAGACTATGACTTTATTGTTAAATTGGGAGAAGAAGCAGAAAAGTGTCAAACTTCAGAGGCCCCAGAAAAGTGTCAAACTTCAGAGGCCCCTGCTCCTGCTCTCCGTACACCTGGAGAGCCACGGGTCGGAAGTTAACCTGTGCCCAGTCCACAGAGGTGGCGCTCAATCCACACCATACTGAGTCTGTGGCCAGCTACCCACAGAGGCGTGTACCTGAGACCCTATGGCCCCTGAAAGGTCCTGTGTGCAAATCCCTGATTCCAAATGAGGTAGTGAGGACCCCTGGCTCTGGGCTTTGTGGGCAGAGTAGAACTTGATGCCGTCATCTGCGCAGTGTGAAGCCTTGACTTCTAAGGATGGCAGGACCAAGAACGGGGTGTCACCAGCCCCCAGAATGTTGTCTGTGTCGGGGAAGGGTAGACTGTGAGTGAAGTCACTCTTGGTGACACACATTATGAATCTAAAACATGAGCCCCCCTCCCCCAGCCATGCCCTGAACCTGACAGTTATTGAATAAATCAGAGCCCAACAGGGCTGGCTGCTGGATGTCCTGTCTTGCCAAGAGAGAGGCTGTTGTCTTACCTGGGGCAAGGGACAATGTCGCCGAGCATACCACTCCTGGCAGTATAGGCTGACCTGGATGCCCTGACCCAGGAAGAGAAAGGTCCACATCAGGACGTTCCAGGCTGGACCTGTGTGCCTGTCGTTCATGGTGAAGTTCAGCAGCCCTGGATGGGAGGCAGGCTGTCATTTCAGTGCTTGTCTCCTTTTGCCTCCCATGCCAGGGGCTGGGAAGGGATTTACCACAAAGGAAACCCTCCCTCCCCAGATAAGATCCCGACCCCAGCTGCAGAGAACTGGGAGAAATCTGTATTGCCCACTTCACCCCTCAATTCCCGAATCATTGTTTCCAGCCAAGCTTTTCCCACTCCCTCCACATCCCCGATCAAATGCTTCTTTGTGACCAGAAACCTTTCCCCAGGTCCCTCAGGAGATGCCTATTGCCTTCCAAGGCTGCCCGCCACTCCGCCCCGCCCCGCACGTATCTCAGGAGCAACCCACCGGCTGCCTCCCAGCTAGGGCCACAGAGGTTACACTCACCCCCGAACACAAGGAAGAGGACCAGCATGACGGGGTAGAAGAACCCCAGGACGAAGCAGAAGATGTATTCGTGTACCACGGCAGACACCAGGAACACGCCTAGCATGGCGGCCCCTCGAGCCCGCCTGCCTAAGAGCTGGTGGGCGGGAAGAGAATGCTCTGGGTCTCCCACAGCACCTTCACAGGGAGTCCAGTCCCTCCCTTTTCACGAAACCAGGAAGGAGCGGGATTCGAGGAAAAGGGTGTGGGGATTTGGAGTCAGAAGGGTCCACACTGATCTCATTTAAGAGCAGTGTTCTAATCCGTTGGTCCTTAGCTGTGTGATTTTACTGTTTTTGTGTTTTGATGGTGTTGGAGACCAGGGCCTTATGAGTTCTAGGCAAGTACCCTGCTACTGAGCCATGTCCCTACCATCACCAATATCACCAGCATCATCATCGTTTGTATTTTTGAGACAGAGTCTCTCTGTGTAGTCCAGGCTATCCTAAGAGCTCCATACGTAAGCCAGACTGGTCTTGAACTAGCAGAGATCCTCCTCTGCCTCTCTGAGTGCTGGGATCAAAGGCTTGAGCCACCATACCTGCCCCTCCCATCTTATATTTTGTGCACACGAGTCCTTGAGTGTGCAAGCCAGAGGACAATGTCGCGTTGCTTAAGCACCATCTGTGGCTTTCTGAGAGTTTCACATGTCTAGAACTCTCTCAACATCTGGGGCCAGCAAGCCCCAGACACCTGCCCTTGAGTCTGAGTGGGGCAGAATAAGAGGAGGAGGAAGCCCCCTTGTTGGAGGCCCGTGAGAACGGAGGAGTGTGCGCAGCTCATACCCACAGCCCATCTTGATACACGTAGCTGTAAAGCCAGTCATGGACCACCACGTTCCAGGTACGGTAGTAGTTGGAAAAAGAAGTAGAGTTCCACCAGTCCTGCGGGGAGTGTGGATTTGAGGAGGGATGAACACGAGATCCCACGGCGGGGGGCGGGGGGGGGCAGGCACCCGTGAAGGACTGGCACCATCCCTACACCCTGAGGCCCACATTGCTCACGGCTGGAGACATAGCCCTGCAAGGTGGCACCCACCACAGCCACCCCACCCCTACCCCCGGGTTCTTGGTCAACCTCCCTAACGACAGCCCTCGGTTAGCTCAGATCCAGGCCGCACCCGGTAGAACATCCTGTCTCCAAAGCGCAGCATCTCAGCGAAGGCGTTGAGCCAGCAGTGCAGGAAGGCGAAGAAGATGAGGAGCAGCATAAAGATACCTAGTGGGCGGGACAAGAGGTGCAGCCCCGCAGCCCTGACCAGGCTCTCTAGAGCCTTCAGCTGCTAGGGACCCGGCACCCAGCAAGCATTCATTCACTGTTCGTGCGTTCCTTAACCTGCACATTTGCTGGAGTGCTTGACCCTGCTCTACGCCTGAAAATCAGAAATACAGACTCACACTGCCCCTGGCCCTTGGAAGACAGCACACACACGCTGATATATACGGATCAAGGTCGGGTGTAAAGGAACTACCCACATGAGAACCCCAAGGACTCTGGGGGGGGGGTGTAATACAGAACAAGGGTGAGGAGATCACTAGAACTATGGCTGAGAAAGGAGTGTGGCTGTGAGGTGACCCCCTGGAATCCCAACGGCTGTGGGGGCCAAAGAGGCCCGGGGTAACCTGAGTGACACAGCAAGACACTATCTCAGAAAAGTAAAAATAAGTATGCGCAATAAAATGAAAGTTAGAAAAGGAAAAGGGGGTGGAGCTTCCCAGAGAGGAGAGCAGATTAGCCCTCCAGCAAGGATCCCAATTCCATTGCTGTCAAGTGCAGAAACGGCTTCCCAAGCTCACAGCCATAGCTGCTCGGGATAATACAACAGAACATTGAGTTTAAGGCCAACTTCGTAGAGGTGTCTCAAAAACAAGCAAACATTAATATAAATAATTATAAACATCCAGGAGGCAGAGGCAGGTGGATCTCCATGCTCCAGGCCAGTCTGTTCTACAGAGTGAGTTCCAGGAGTGCCAAAGCTACACAGAGGAACTCTGTCTACAAAACAAAACAAAACAAACAAACAAAAAAAAAACCCAACAAAACCCAAAAACAAAGAAAACAATTGTGAGTTCAAGTCCCATTTGAGAAACTTAGTGAGTGAGACATTCCTCAAAGTAAGAAGTGAGGGGCTGGAGAGATGGCTCAGAGTGCCTGCTCCTCAGAGGTCCTGAGTTCAATTCCTACATGGTGGCTCACAACCATCTGCAATGGGATGCCCTCTTCTGGTGTGTCAGCGACATTGTGCTCATATTCATAAAGTAAATAGAAGAATCTTTAAGTGTGTGTGTGTTTTTTTTTAAAGAAAGAAAAGGAGGTGGGGGGCATAGCTCAATAGTAAAGCATTTGTCTGTCGTATATGAGGCCTTAGGTTTACTCCCCAGTGCAGAAGGAAGAAAGGAGGAGGAAGGCAGGCCTTTTAAAGCAGGGTCATGGGAGATTAATTTGCAGGAGAGACTTCATCAGGGCAGCAAAGCCAGGCCCAAGCCAGAGAAGGAGAGTGGGGGGGGGGGATGTTACCAGGCTACAGGAAGATGGTGGCAGTGAACAAGGACTCAGAGGTGGGGCATAGCCTTTTGCCACCATGATGACGCACTTACCTGGCCCCGTGGCATGCAGGATGGACAGGAGCAGGGCCCGGGTGCTGAAGGGTTCCCGGCTCATGTTGGCAAAGACAGGGACACAGAGGCGGCCCAGGATGAAGCAGGCGTAGAGCAAACAGCCCAGGGCCTGCAGACAGAGTAAGACATGTAGCTTTGGCAGGGCCACCGCCTCCTTCCCAGCCTCCCCTGCTTCTAAGCCACCTCGAGTCCCAGCTGGCCATCCTCTACCCCGTCTTCTGACCTGGGCAAAGTTCTTGGCCACATAATTCCACCTGATGCTGGGTGTCCTGCAGCAGTAATGGGAAAACACGATTATTATCCTTCTCTGTCCTTCCCTGAAAGGGAACCACCCTTACTAGGCTTGGGCATTTGCGGAGGCGGGCAGGGTCTTACCTGGGGTATGTCTCTCTGTAGATGAGCGTAGGACAGAAGAGAAAGTAGAGATAGCTGGAGAAACTCGGGGTGCAGGCGCCCTTCCCTGGGCAGGAATGAAAAGTGTGTCAGGATGGGGAGGGCAGAAGTGTGGTAGCTCAGGGAGGTGGACTGGCAGGGATTCAGGGTGTGCATTCAGTGTTACTGAACTCGCTCACACTTGAGGTGGACTTTGCAGACCGGCTGCAGGCAGAGCTCCCTTGGGCAGCCACTGCCCATGGACTGTCATCCCTGTCTTTCCAGACTGGGTTCTCCCAGGAGTGGGCCTGAGAATGCTGGTGTGGAAGGCCACTGAGGAGCTCAGCTGAAGGTCAGATCTGTGTGGCTTCCCCAGCAGTCGAAAGGATCCAGTTCACAGTGGGTCAGCGGGGCTCCTCACCTCCTCTCACACAGAAGATCCCAGGTACAGTCTCTCTCAGGAAGGAGTAGCTTTTCATCAGGAATCTGACCTGAAGTGGAAGGAAGACCAAGTTGCTCTGTGGCTTTAGAAAATAACCTCTCTGTACTCAGTCAGATTTACCACCAGAGGCAAGCCATTTCACCGCCTGCCTGGTGGAAGCCCACAGTTTCTGCCTTTTTTTTTTTTTTTTTTAAGATTTATTTATTTAATGTATATGAATACACTGTAGCTGTCTTCAGACACACCAGAAGAGGATATCAGATTCATTACAGATGGTTGTGAGCCACCATGTGGTTGCTGGGAATTGAACTCAGGAGACCTCAGGAAGAGCAGTCAGTGCCCTTACCTGCTGAGCCATCTCTCCAGCCCACTTTTCTTTCTTCTTTCTTTCTCTCTTTTTTCTCTTTTTTTCCTTTCTTTCTTTCTTTCTTTCTTTCTTTCTTTCTTTCTTTCTTTCTTTCTTTCTTTCTTCCTTCCTTCCTTCCTTCCTTCCTTTCTTTCTTTCTTTCTTGTTTGTCAAGACTTTGTAGCTTGACACAGGACTGGGATGAAGGGTAAAGAGAGGGCAGTCCTCATCCGGCCACAGAGTCAGTGTTACCTAGCAACCAAAGGCCAGCTCAGCCCTTGAGTCCCCGGGCCTCACCTGCTCAAAGACAAGCACGCAGCGAGAGGCGGGTGGGAGCTCATGCTTCACTGACACGTGCACCGGCAGGACGCACAGCACCACAGCGTGGGCAGCCAGCAGAAGGCAGCCCAGGCTGGCCCCCAGCGTCCAGGCGCCCCCTGCGCGCGGCCTGGCCCACAACCGCAGGGTCTGGTAGGGCACTAGTAGCGTGGACAGGAACATGGGAACCCACGTCATCAGCGCTAAGGGCAGCTGTCCGAAGCTGAAGATGAGGAGATCAAACTCCAGCATCAACCTAGGCGAGTGGAAAGGAAGACAGTGACCGGGAAAACTGGATGTTTTGGCTTTGTTTTACTAGACAATTCATGTACCAGGCATAGGTCCCCTTGACTTATTCGTGCATTGCTGGGGGCAGACCCAGGGTTTCCGGGATACTAAACAGGCACTCTAAGAATTCAACTAGATGCAGAGACAGCTGAGGGCTCGTGAAAAGCTGTGTTCTTAAATTGTTTGGGTTAGTCCTGGTGCCGACTGGACTTCCAGTGCTGGTCCTTGCCTCGGGTCACCGGATTGGCTTGGCCTAAATGGTCTGTGGGGCCGCAGGCCAGTGTCAGTGTTGCAGAAGTTCTAAATACTACAAGCATTAGGGTATGGCGAGCTGAGGTGAGCTTTGATTTTACTTTTTATTATTATTATTATTATTATTATTATTATTATTATTATTATTAATCTGGTCCCTCCAGTGTGTCTACAGTTGTAGGCCCAGGCTTGTGGAATCCTCCATGCTCAGTGTTTCCCATGCCTGGGTAGAGGATATTAGAACCCACTTGAAATCTCAGCGACCTCAGAGGCTGAGGCAGGAGAATGGAAGTCCTCGACTTTAGACATAGTCTGCTGTGCACTGTGTAAAAGCACCGACTGTTGATAAAAATCTGACAGCCTATAGCTAAGGCAGGAAGTGGAAGTGAGACATCCAGGAGACAGAGAGACACAGAGTGAGAGACACAGACAAGAGACAGAGTGAGAGACAGAGAGACACAGAGAGACAGAGACAAGAGACAGAGTGAGAGACAGAGAAACACAGAGAGATAGAGAGAGACAGTCAGAGACAAAGAGACAGATGGAGACAGAGTCAGAGACAAAGAGAGACAGAGACAGACAGAGTGACAGAGAGACAGAGAGAAGAGGAGGGAACTCTGGGAAAGAGTCAAGCTCAGGGGGATTCACCACCAAGACATGAAGAGATTGGGTGTTTGAAACTGAGGACAGGAAACAGGTTAATTGACCAGTGGTTAAGAGCACTGACTCTTGCAGGCTCGGCTCCCAGCACGGCACTCACATGCTGGTTCATAACTACCCGTAACCCCAGCTCTGAGGCATGCAGTGAATCCCCTCTTCCGGCTTCTTGGGGCACCAGGCACAAGTGATAGGGAGACATGCAGAGAGAACATCCCTACACATAAAACTACATTTAAAATTTAAAAAAAAAAATATGGATCATAAAGGTAAAAGATGGGGGCTGGAGAGATGGCTCAGTGGTTAGAGCACTGACTGCTCTTCCAGAGGTCCTGAGTTCAATTCCCAGCAACCACATGGTGTCTCACGGCCATCTGCGACGTGATCTGGCGCCCTCTTCTGGCACAAAAGTGTACACGCAGATAGAGCATTCGTGTCATAAAAAAATAAAGGTGAACAATGAAAATGGGGTTCAGGATATAAATTAGTTGGTGGAGAGCTTGCCTGGGATAAAGCCTCTAAGATCGACCTCCAGCATGTGCCTGAAGTCCCAGCACTTGAGAAGGAGACACAAGAAGATGAGAAGTTCAAAGTCATGCTTAACTACATATTAACTTCAGATCCGTCCTGGGCTATGAGATTCTGTTATTATTATTATTAATCTGGTCCCTCCAGTGTGTGTACAGTTGTAGGCCCAGGCTCGTGGAATCCTCCATGCTCAGTGTTTCCCATGCCTGGGTAGAGGATATTAGAACCCGCTTGAAATCTCAGCTGTTAGTAAAGGACGCATGAACTGAATCTGGTACTTACACTTTCTGTCGTCACTAAAGTCAATAAACTGACACAGAAAGATGACAAGACTTAGCTATAAAACCAGCATCTGACTTATACACACCTCCGACAACATGCATCTATCTCGTTGGTTCTTATGGACATAGGCACGGGAAACATTCTAGGGCAAACTCAAACTATTAAACAAACAAAAAACACCATCAGGCCTGCCTGGCAGTGGTGGCTCACACCTTTAATCCCAACACTCGGAGGCAGAGGCAGGCAGATCTCTGAGTTCGAGGCCAGCCTGGTCTGTAGAGTGAGTTTCAGGACAGCCAGGGCTACACTGAGAAACCCTGTTTTAAAAGCAAAGTAACAATTACAATAAACCAGACCTGGTGGCTCATGCCTAGAACCTTAGTCACCTGGGAGGGAGACAGAGGCAGAAGGATCATGGGACTGGAGAGGTGGCTCAGTGGTTAAGAGAAGGTTGAAGGCAGGTGTGGAGAACAGGACAGGACATGCTCAGGTCACTGTTTCAGGAGGGACCTACCTTCCCTCATCAATGAAGTCGATGGCCAGGGTACTGATGATCAGGACGCAGAGGCCTGCTATGAACATGTGGTAGATGGTTCGGAAATGTTGCACCTCCATTAGCTCACTGGAAGAAAGGAGCCCGGGGATCAGTGAGGAAGGATCTTCAGAAGCCTGCAGAGGAGCTGGGGGCAAGCTCGGGCTGAAACCTCCCCTAATCTGTCTTCCTCAACAATGCCAAGGCAGAGCCCTCTCCAGACAGCCCCCGGCAGCCCATGCATGTGGGACCCCAGGCAAAGCCTTTCTCCTCAGCCTTTGTCCTCACCCCCAACTTACTCGAGCAGTGACTTGCGGACGACGAAAACTTTCCGTTTCCCAGGGTGTAACTCTTGAGTCCTAGATTAAGACAGTTTTCAGAACCAGGGGCCAGAGGAAGGAAAGGGGCTGGAGGGCAGTGCCATGTGGAGGGAAGGTAATAAGAAGCAGCAAAAATGGCCAAGTCTACAGCTGAGCGACGCCTGGACGATGGAGGAGTGTGTGTGTGTGTGTGTGTTTGTGTGTGCGCGCGCGCGTACGTGAGCGGATGCTCGTGTGTGCAAGTGTGGGCATGCATGTGTGCACACATGTGCATGTTTTCATGTGTGCATGGGTATGTGCACGTGTGTGCATGCATGCATACATATGTGGGTGTGTGCGTTTGTGTTTCTGCGTGTATGTGCATGTGTGCATGAGCATGCATGTGTGCATATGTGTGCATATGTACATGTTTGTGTTTGCATGCATGTGCCTGTGTGTGTTTAGAGAGACAGAGTGATCAGGAGGGGCAGGCATTCAGCTATAGGAGCACCTGTCTTGGGACCCTGACTTACTTGCTTGTAGACTCTGTGGCAGTAGAGGGAGGAGGTCTGTCTTGTTTGGGGTAGGCTTGCACAGCTTCCCACAAGGCCCGATCCAACAGCTCTGCCAGCTCTCTCTGTGCTTGCTCCAGAAACTGTGTCTTCACAGCCTGTGGGACAAAGCCAAGCTGGAGCCCATTGTCCCTCCTTCTAGTTTAACAGGAGGAGGTAAGCACCCCCCCCCCCAGCCAGCTGCCCCAACTTCTGTCTCCTCCCTAGGGCATCAATGAGAATAAAGAACCACAGCAGAATCAAATGCCTGTGGTTCCAGCTCCTCAGGAGGCTGAGGCAGGAGAATGGTGATTTGAGTCCAGCTCATTGACAGCAGGGTTAGGGGCAAGGCTTTTAAACAGGTGACCTCCAGTCCTCAGTCACTGACCTCTGAACTGTGACCTCACTAACAGGAAGATCTCTATGGTTCTTGCCCAAAACCTACTTTTTTGTTTTGTTTTGTTTTTTGGGGTTTCTCTGTGTAGCCCTATCCTGAAACTCACTGTGTTCCTCACACTCACAGAGATTCGACTGCCTCTGCCTCCCAAGTTGTGGGTTTAAAGGTGTACGCCACCACTACCCAGCTAGCCCAATTCTTTTTTCAGTCACAACTGTAAACAAATCTAACAGATTCTTTATCTTAAATTTTCGGAAGGGGGAAAGAAGTCTAGGTTGGCACTATCCAAACAATGTTACCAGACAATTTAAGTGATGTTTTAAAATATTTATACAAAAGCTGCAGCTGCTGGGCTAGCCAAGTAGGTAAAAGAATTTACTCTGCAGGCCTCATGACTTGATTTGATCCTGAACTCACAGTGGAAGGAGAGAGCTGACTTCAAAAAAAATCACAGACACACACACAGAAATACACAAAGATGTACACATAGAGACACACAGAGAGATACACAGATGCACACACATACACAGACACACCTACTACTGTTACTAATAATAATAACAACAGGGCTGGAGAGATGGCTCAGTGGTTAGGAGCACTGGCTGCTCTTCCAGAGGTCCTGAGTTCAAATCCCAGCAACCACATGGTGGCTCACAACCATCTGTAATGGGATCTGATGCCCTCTTCTGGTGTGTCTGACGACAGTGGCAGTGTGCTCATACACATAGATAAATAAATACATCTTAAATAAATAATAATTTTAAAAGAAAAATTTTTAACTCATTTATTTTATGTTTCTGCCTACATACATAAAAGGCATATACATACCCGGGCACAATAGGAATCTTTTTCTCATCTAGCCTGTCCTTACCCTTGCCTCCTGTTACCCTAGGACCTGCCTATCCTTTTATTTCCTTTTACTTTTTCTTTTCTTTTCTTTCTGTATATCCCTGGCTGTCCTAGAACTTGCTCTGTAGACCAGGCTGGCCTCAGACTCAGAGATCCACCTGCTTCTGCCTCCCCAGTGCACCACCGCCTTGGTTACTTTGCATTTCTTGGGGTCTTCTGTAGCCCAGTCTGGTTTGAAAGTTATTCTGTAGCCAAGGTTTCTTCTTTTTTAAGATTTATTTGTTTTATGTACAAGCACACTGTAGCTGTCTTCAGACACACCAGAAGAGGGCATCAGATCTCAGTATAGGTGGTTGTGAGCCAGATTTGAACTCAGGACTTCTGGAAGAGCAACTGGTGCTCTTACCCTCTGAGCCATCGCTCCAGCCCCAGCTCAAACTTCTAACCCTCCGTCTCTAATTCCCAGTGCTAGGATCACAGTTGTATGCCATCACACTAGGTGGTGCAGATCAGGCTCCGTCTTCAGTTGGATTGGCACTCTACTAGTTGAGTTACATCTCCAGCCCAGACCTGTCCTTTATGACCTCCGTGACCCCTCACCTCCATATGCCGGGTCCATTGCACCAGGTCTGGGGCTCTGCGCGTCCGTGCGTTCCCTAGGAGGAAGAATCAAAGGGGACTAGAGAAGGAGGAGTTAGGCGTTCTGTGTGCTCACAGCCTCCTTTCCCAGTCAACATTTAGAACTGTGGGTAGAGCCGCTAACGGGGAAGTGACATGCGCAGTAAGTGCGACCTTTAGGGAGAAAGAGCCTGATGCAATTGTTGGAAACAGGGGACCCCAAACGGGGAGGTACTCCATTCACCCCTAATGAAGGCAAGGCCACGCTCTGAACACCCATTTCCGCCGTTGCCAGCCCGAGTGGTGTGGGGAGGAGGGCAGAAACTGCCTTCTCTGGCTTGAGGGAAGGAAGTGGCCAAGCGGCAAGCTCTCCTCAGCCTACTCTCCCGCCTCAGACCTGCCTGGGTGTCCGGAGTGTGGGGGATGGGAGGGCGGCTCACCTTCTTCACAGTCTCCCTTCTGCTCCTCTCCCATCCTTTCTCTCCTCCGCAGCTGGGGCGCCTTTGACTCCATGGTGCCAGTGTGGAGCGGACAGCACAAAGTTGTTGCCTGTCTCCTTCCTTCCTTCCTTCCTTCCTTCCTTTCTTTCTTTCTCAACCTACCTCTGTCCCATTCAGAGATCTGACAACTCCAGAGACTAAAGTCCTTTCCGGAGCCCGCCGCGGGGTTAGATGGGTTATCTGCAGGCAGCCCCTCTATCCTCAACCACTATGGTCAGTTTCACACTATTTCACTTTCAGGAGTGAATCTGTGCATCAGGTTGTGAGGGGGGACTTTGCCTCCCGGAGGCTTATCACATAGCTTGGCTCCTCCTGGCTCTCTCTACAAAGACTGAAGGTCAGGGAGGGACCAAGAGCATCTTCACGTAGCTTCCTGAGGGCCCACAATGAGGCCTGTGCAACGATGTTTTGGGGGGTGTGTGGTGTTGAGGCCCCCCTCTGTGTCAGCTCTGAAGCAGAGAGGCGGCAGGACAGCTCTATTCAATTGTAAATAGACCAGACCGCAGGTTGACTTGTCTCCCTGTGTCATTCCCAACCTACAGAACTTCAGGAAAGTGGACCAAACTTTAAGCTTCTTCTGGAAAAAAATATATGGGACAAAATGTCCCTACCTCGTCAGGCGGTTGCGGGCACAAAGAAGGTAGTCTGGGCAAAGCACATAGGGCCTGAACACCTCCTTCCTTTCTGGGAGGCAGTAGGGCAGGTGAGTGCTTTGGGAGTTCCACTTTGGCAAATTCCGGCCTGAGATTAACCATTAACCCTCTTCCTGCATCAGTCCAAAGGACACTGATAGAAGCAACGTTGTAATCACCATGATCTCAGACAGAGGCCAGGACCTCGGTCAGTCCCACAAGGGAGCTCCGGGTGGGTATCCGGATGAGGCTAGAGGGCCTGTGCCCCGAAACCATCCACTGCATTCCAAGGGCAATGGGAGAGACTTGGGGGACGGTAGAGATGCTTTATGAGTGATAGGGGAAAGTGAGCATGAAGCTCCAGAGACAGACAGACAGACAGGCCGACAGACCAACAGACCGACGCGGAGACATAAGCCGGAGATCCCCCAAGGCAGCTTTATTAGTACAGAAGCCAACAGCAATCTAACTAGCTGTGTAAAGAACCAAGGGTGACAGGGACAATGGGTGGGGTGGGGCCTGAGGTGGGTCTTGGGGCACAGAGTTAATCATCACTTCACGTAGAGCTTCTGCCATGTCCTGGGGGCTCCCACAGGCTTCACCCACTGTCCCTGGCAGAGCAGTGAGGGCTTCCTTGGCCGTCTGGAGACACCGGCAAAGGCTGGCCCATCGGATCCACACACCAGCATGGACCACGGCGATTCCCCCGCGAGGATCGACACTGGGGAGAGGTGCAGACCAGGGTGAGGGCCAGGCTTAGAGCAGGAGGGACATCTGAGAGCTCTTAGTCGCTTTACCTACTAAAGAGGGCCTACTCCGCTAGGCCAGAACAATGGCTTTCAAAACTCAGCTTCAGTCCAACAGCCCACCAACTTCATGTTGGAAACTGTGTTCACAGGCTAGCCCAGGCTAGCCCAGACCTACTGAGTCTGAAAAGGCCTCCAGATGATTCTCAGGGCTCTCGTTTGAGGCCACTGCAAGACCCTATCCTGGCGGCAACTTTAAGTCTTCCACTGCAATAGCTGGTCTTTGTTTTTCTTTCAAATCACAGTAGGGATTGTGCCCCCAGCACTGCTTTATTAATGAGCTATACACTTGTGTTCACATCACTGTTTGTTTTTTGTCTTTTATTTATTTATTATATGTGACACACCAGAAGAGGGTTGTGAGCCACCATGTGGTTGCTGGGATTTGAACTCAGGACCTCTGAAAGAGCACTCAGTGCTCTAAACCGCTGAGCCATCTCTCCAGCCCCTGGTTTTGGCTTTTGAGACAGGGTTCCTCTGTGTAGCTCAGGCTGTCCTGGAACTTCCTATGTAGACTAGGCTGGCCTTGAACTCACAGAGATCCACTTGCCTCTGTCTGCACCATGTGGTGGTTGTTTTTGGAATGCATCCCTAGTCTAGCTTGCTTCAGCAGAGCCAGCCCTCTTTTTTCAGGTCCGCATCAAGTCTCCACCCCCCTTCCTTCTCTCCCTCCCCTCCCCTTCCCGGGAGCTCGCGCAGAGGAGAGGTGGCTTCTTACCTGCTGTTTGCGGTAGAAGCCTCTGAGGTCACAGTTTGGCACGTAGAGCCCATGGGCTCCACCGCCTCGGAAGACCTCAGTCTGGAGCTGCTGCAGTACTGAATCCAAGTGTCTGCGGCAGGGGCCCTGGAGAGGGAAAGGGGTGGATGGGGGCGGTACCCAGGATTCTAGAAGCCTGCCTGCAGACTTCCTCTGAGTCCATAGGAAGGTCTCCAGAGGAAATCTCCAGCCCTCCGTCTCCCCACCAGCCCCTCACGTACCATGTCACCATCTTGAACAGGACCGGGCCTTATAGGGGCGGCAGAGGTCCGTGGATTCTTCTGCCGGTTTCTGTGGCTTGTGTCACGTGGGCGGGAGGCACCTCCATGGGGTTTGCTCTCCTTTGTAGTCTCTTCTGCGGCCACAGGAAGAATGGAGGGTAAACCAGAGGTCAGTGGGGGCAGAGACCAGCAGCACAGGAGCCTCTACCAGGTAAAGTGAGAGGGACGGAGGCTTCAGTTTCTCCTAGCCTTATCCTGGCTGCAATGTCTTCCTCAAACAAATTAGACCGCTGGGTATGGTGGTGCGTGCCTATAATCCCAGCACTGGGGAGGCCTAGGGAAGAGGATTGCCCCAGCTCATGGCCAGCCTAGTCTATTCATCAGGAGCGCAAGAGATGACTCAGCAGCTAAGAGCACTGGCTGTTCTTCCAGGGGACCTGAGTTCCATTCCTCAGCACCCTTAAGGTGTCTCAGCGGTTTGTGACTCTAGTTACGGGGAATCCAACCCGATTTCTGGCAACCACATGGTACACAGACACATACGTACAGGCAGACATACAGGCAAAACCTACATGTGAAATAAAAATCCTATCTGGGTGGTGGTGGTGTATGCCTTTAATCCCAGCACTCAGGAGACAGAGACAGGCAGATATGTAAGTTTAGAGCCAGCCTGGTCTACAGAGTGAGTTCCAGGATAGCCAGGGCTACACAGAGGAACCCTGTCTCCACCCCCGCCCCCCTCCAACTCCCATGAGTACCAAGTACTTTTAGGGTTATTTCCAGCTGGCACTCTTCCTTTGAAAAGACTGGCCTATTCCACTAGAGGCCAGAAGAGGGCATACCAAGCCAGGAAGATGGGCAAAAGAATGTGTGTGTGTGTGTGTGTGTGTGTGTGTGTGTGTGTGTGTGTATGTGTGTGTTGTGGGGAGGGGAGGTGTGTCAATAAGGACCCAGTGGAATGTTTGTTTCTGTTGTGACCCACCCTTTCCAGGCCTGAGATGTTGTTACTTTGAGGACTTTACATGGGGACCTCTTCCTTTTTGTCCCAGCTCAACCCTAGTGGTCCAGGAACACTTGGATTCAACCCTTAACCAGGATGCACTGAGGCTGCAAAGAGGGCAGGAAATTAGAGTTTTCCAACCTGCGGGGTGCACCTTGCTCTGGAGAGTTTGATGGGGGGGTGTCATGGGGAGAGTTCAGGGTACAAGTAAGCCAGGGCTAGGAAAAGGTGGGGATGAAACAACATGCCAAAAGATAGGCTCGCTCACACGTGTCTACTCCATTCCCTCTGCAGCGTCAACCCTGTTGTCTGGATACCATGTCTTCTCTCAGACCTTGTCCCTCACTCCCTGCATTTAGTGATGATGCTTCAAACTGCCTTCTCCAAAGAAACCCTAGAAACCTGGGCTCTGACCCTAGAAACTGAGGCTTCAACCTCTCACTCTCGAGTGCTTGTGTGTGTGTGTGTGCTCCTGTGTGTATGTGTGTGCCTGCACGTGGGTGTGTGCATGCATGTGTGTGCAGATGTGCATGTATGCATGCCTGTGTGTTCTTGTGTGTATGTTCATGTGTGCATTGTGTGTGTGCTCGAGTATGCTCGTGCATGCCTCTGTGTGTGTGTGTGTGTGTGTGTGTAGGCTGGCCTGAGATTATGTAACCAAGGATGGTGCTGAACTGACCTTCCTGCCTCCACCCCTAAGCGCTGGAATGATGGGCTTTGCACGCCAAGTGATCCAAATTCATTTCTCATCCCTTTCTATGGAAAAACCAGAGACTTGCTATCTTCCATCTCCGGTTGCTCCCCACCCCCATCTTTGGGGTGCTGACTCACTCTGGTCCCACCCACTCAATGATTCAGCCTTCTGTGTTCATCCCTGGGGTAGGGTGGGGCAGGAGGGCATCCAGTTCCTACCAGGTTTAAATCATAAGTCTGAATTGGCAGATTCCTTTTCTTCCCCACTTCTTTGG
>NC_137962.1:19211727-19276727 GCF_963924665.1 Micromys minutus
GGACAGCGAAGGTGAACCCTGAAATCCAGTTAGCAGTGTATGTACTACGGGAAGATGAGGGGCCTGTAGGTTCTCCTGCGGGTAAAAAGATGAAGGTGGTGGTAGTGGTAAAGGTGACCCGAGAAAAGGATAGTATGGGGGTGGGTTTCGGGGGAGCGGTGTATCGTAAAAGAGATGTAGATAAATGCTAGGAGAGATGCCAGGCGTCTGGGCAGAAGGTCATATGGACGGCAAGAAATGGATGAGGAGAGAGGAGAGAAGAGAGAGGAGAGAGGGAGAGAGAGAGAGAGAGAGAGAGAGAGAGAGAGAGATGGTAAAATGGGGAAGGTAAAAGAAAGACTCCTGGCCTGTGTCTGTGAAAAACAAAACCATAAAATCCCAAGAAGATCTGGCCTTAGGGACAGTAATAGAAAAGGCTGGGGCTGCGGGGGGGGGGGGGGCGGGGTAGAATGTAGAATCCCTCGGAGACCCCTCAGTTCATCTGGGGGGTGTGGACAGTGGTCTGGCTGTAGACTAGGCCTCACCCTCATCTTTGCATTTTAGATTAGCTCATCTCTCCGTTCCTCCTTTCCTAAAGCCTGTCTCCTTTCTATTAGTCATTCCCGGGGTCTTCTGGATTTCTCCGAATGATCTGTGACCACGGATTTGGGAAGGAACTGACCTGAGAATTTCAGTACCAGATTGCGAGTTTGCCTCCACTGGTCAGCTGCCTCAGTTCTGTTCTGCCCATGCAGGGGCATGTGCCTGCTCATCCCCAGGCAGAGTCCCACCCTAGGCAGAGGTGGGAGGGTCCCCAGCACTCCTGCAACTCTCAAGAAACAGTGGGATAGCTGCATTGGACCACTCGGCCCGCTCAATTCTGAGTTATGCAACAGCAATCTCTTTCTTTCCTAAAACAAGGGCTCCGGACAGTGACTAAGTTTAAATTCTGGGCCCCCAAGCAAGAATGTCAGCACGGGCTTCCTGAGCTTTTAAACAAATTAAAAAAAAAAAAAAAAAAAAACCACAGGTGGCTTTTCAGAGATTTAACAGTGTTTAAAAATCGATGTTTTCCCTGTTGCCATGAGATACGGATGCTGACTTAACAGGCCGGAAAAAGTGACTGTTATCGTCCACCAAGGCCCTGGAGCCTCCTCTCTATGTTCTGACCCCAGAGCGGAAAGTTTGGTTCCCGTCCAAACCCTTATCCATATTGTTCATTTACTTTTTTTTTCCCCACTGCACATGTTTCTAGCTGGAGTCTTTTTTATGGACCCATGTGATAAGTATTCTCCAACGATGAAATGAGCCAATTCAAGCCAAATTTAAGTGAAAGAGCAGGTTTATTGGGGGCAACTCCAAGGAGAGTTCGCCAACCACACAGGAGGAGAGGGGATCAGTGAAGTCACCTAGCCTAGGCAGACAGAGCAGAGGGGGCAGAAAAAGAGAGGAAGCAGGGAGAGAAATGACAGGTGCTGAGAGAGGGGTGGGGGTGGGTAGAGGTCATGCCAGCCATGACCTGTAACAGGTAGGGACTGAGGGATGCTGAAAGAACCTGGAGGCCAGGTCTACTTCAACTGCTCGTCCTGGGTTTGCATCCCAAGCACTGTTAGCCACTTCTGAACACGCCTCCCTCCCTGTGGCTCTCTGTCCCTCTCCTCAGGCTAAGCGGGGCTGTGATTACCCCAGCAGACACTTTGTCTTTCCCGGTCTTTCCACTACGAATGCCCAGAGATTCAAGCTGGGCACAAGCCTCTTGGCAGACAGAGGTCCTTGGGTTCTGCTTTTCTTTCTTTCTTTTTCTTTTTCTCCTTTTGGGATGCCTTGGTACCCAGAGAGGAGACCTGGAGCTCCAGGTGTGGCAGGCGTTTTGGGCTGAGGAGTAAGTCTTCATGAGCACCTTTGCTTCATGAGAGGCTTTGGTAGATCAGACTTGGGCGATGGTGTAGGTTTGTCCATAAGCTTGGTGTGAATTTATGTCACAGGCCACACTCATTGCTGAGGCTTGAACTTCACAAGCCCCAAGCACCTGTGGGATCCTCAGGTATGAGCTTCTTTGGGTAACTCAGCTCAGGGTTGAGGGAGAGGGCTGCCTGAGTTATTTTCAGCTTTGAGGTTCACAGGAAGGCTGCATACCTGATTGGAAGTCCTATGAGAAAACAGGGTCTGCAGTAGGCCTGTGGTGACAGCCTTAGCCAGATGGATGCCCAGCCTGTTTTTCTGCCATCTGGTCTCTCACATCCTTTCAAACCTGTTGGGCGGAAGTGATGTCCTAGTGGTCTCTTCCTCAAAAGCCTTTGGGTGGTACTCCATACCTACCTTCCACCCAGAGCTCAGCTCTCTTTTGGCATTCCTAAGGGTGGAGCCTTGTAATTACACAGCAATCCGGCCAACTGTCCGGTCACCTTCCCCAGAACCTTTGACAGTTCCTCATCTTAGTACTTGAATGGAAGTAAGAAGTGAAGGTGGGGCATAATAGTTTTGTTTTTTTGTTTTGTTTTGTTTTTTTAGATTTAATTTTTATGTACATGAGTACACTGTAGTTTTTTTCAGACACACCAGAAGCGGGCATCCCATTATAGATGGTTGTGAATCGTCATGCGGTTGCTGGGAATTGAACTCAGGACCTTCAGAAGAGCAGTCAGCACTCCTAACCACTGAGCCATCTCTCCAGCTCAATAGTTTTTTTTCAGAGGTAATTTCTTTCCAAGTCTCCAGTCTTCCCAAGCTTGGCTCTCAGAAGAAACAAACCCTTTCTGGATTCTGCTGCCTCTTGCCTTGCTGTGGCCATTTTATATGTTGAAGAATGTATTTTTTAAAACTCTCTTCCTCATCTTCTTTCTTCTAAGACAGGTTTCTGTAAATCCTGACTATTCTGGAACTCCCTGTGTAGACCAGGCTGGGTCCACCTCTCTCAGATCTCACTATGTGTTATCTAGCTCTGGCTGGCCTCAAACTTGACACGTGCACTAGACTGGCCTGGAACAGACAGAAATCCATCTGCCTCTACCTCCCAAGTGCTGGAATTAAAAGCTGTGCCATAACATCTGGTCTTGTGCTCTCTCTCTCTCTCTCTCTCTCTCTCTCTCTCTCTCTCTCTGTGTGTGTGTGTGTGTGTGTGTGTGTGTGTGTGTGTGTGTGTGTCTTAGTCAGGGTTTCTATTCCTGCACAAAAATGACCAAGAAGCAAGTTGGGGAGGAAAGGGTTTATTCAGCTTATACTTCCACACTGCTGTTCATCACCAAAGGGAGTCAGGACAGGAACTCAAGCAGGTCAGGAGGCAGGAGCTGATGCAGAGGCCATGGAGGGATGTTACTTACTGGCTTGCTTCCCCTGGCTTGCTCAGCCTGCTTTCTTATAGAACCCAGGTCTACCAGCCCAGGGATGGCACCACCCACAGTGGACTGGGCCCTCCCCCCTTGATCACTAGTTGAGAAAATACCTTACAGCTGGATCTCATGGAGGCATTTCCTCAAGAGGCTCCTTTCTATGTGATAACTCCAGCTTGTGACAGACAAGTTGACAGAAAACCAGCCAGTACAGTGTGTGTGTGGGGGGGGTCTTACATTTCCAGTAAGATTGGAAAGGATTTGAGGACACTTCCTTTCCTCATCTCTGGTTCCTCCATCTTCAAACTCACATAAAGAGTTTGGGATCAATTCTGAATAAATACCGCCTTGTCAATGGGAACACAGGCAACCTGAAGAAAGGATCCAGAGCTCCAGGATGGCTCTCTCTATACCTCTGCGCCAGCCCAGCCTGCCCCAGGGGGGGTCTCTCAACCCTCCCAGATCATCAACTGGTCCATTTCTTCTTTCTCTCCTTGAAGTGAAAAGGTTGTAAGGCTTGGAGTGTGACCAGAGTTCAACAGAAGAGGGAAGCCCGCCTCCCCTCTCAGAATAAATCAGAATAAATTTGGGGAATCTTCAAAGAACAAGGTTTTTTAATGATGTGGGGGGGGAGTGGGCAGGGCTGAAAGGGAACGTAGGTGGGGAGTCCAAGGAAGAAATTACATCTTTGTGCTACAAACATGAAGGTGAAGGATAAGGAAACCAGGCAAGTGCATATGCACAGACATGCGTGTGCTTAACATGTTATAGATTTCCAGTGTCTCTGAAACATCAGAGAGTTGAGGAAGGAGCAGAACACTTTTTTTAAAAAAGACTAGAGCAGGGCTGGAGAGGTGGCTCAGTGGTTAGAGCACTGACTGCTCTTCCAGAGGTCCTGAGTTCAAATCCCAGCAACCGCATCATGGCTCACCATCTGAAACGGGTATCTAATACCCAGTTCCGCTGTGTCTGAAGACACCCATAGTGTACTCATTTTTAAAAAAGCTCCAAGTAGTGCTTACTGGCAGGAAGCTGATATGGATGCCTTCTCAGAGGCTCTGCCAGAGCCAGACTGATACAGAGGAGGATGCTGTCAACTAACCATCGGACTGAACACCAGGACCCCAATGAAGGAGCTAGAGATTAGACTGAAGGAGCTGAAAGGCTCTGCAACCCTACGAGAAGAACAAAATTATCAACTAACCAAACCCACCACAGCTCCCAGGGACTAAAACACCAACCAATGAGTTTGCACAGAGAGACCCATGGCCCAGGTGCATATGCAGCAGAGGATAGCATATTCTAACATCAATGGGAGGAGAGGCCTTTGGTCCAGGGAAGGCTCATTTTCCCAGTGTAGGGGAATGCCAAGGTGCTGAGGTGAGAGAGGGTCATTGGGAGAGGGAGCACCTTCATGGAGGCAAATGGAGGGGGAGGGGAATGGGATTGTGGGAAGGGGATAACGTCTGAAGTGTAAATGCAATGAATATCCAATAAAAAAATAAATAAAAATCAAAAAAAAGCTAGAGCAGAGTCAAGTCCTTTGGAGTTAGGAATGAATAAAAAGTAGTGTGTGGGGAGCTGGAACTTTCCTTCTGTGTAATTACAGAAGCAGGTGCGATTATTTTTGGATGTAATTATTACAGCCACAGATGACCTAGAAGGTGGGACAGAAGAGCGAGGATTCGTGCTCTCAAGGAGTTTAGTGCTGACATTTTGTTCATCTGTTACATACCTAAACAGGTTCATTTAGCTGATTAATGTGCTGTACATACTACCGGAGTGCCGTGTGAGATTTAAACATGCACACATTGTGCTAGTTGGCTAAAGATATCTCTTCAAACTTCTATCAGTTCCTTGGGACATCGATATTTGAAACAAGTTCTTTTAGTCTTTGTGTTTCAGCAACCTTACTCATCAGCACACAGCAGTTTAAAAACTCAGAGAAGCTCAGGGAGAAAGCATGAATGAGGCCCGGGGCTTGAGCCCCAGGACTGAAGGGGGGGAAGTCGTCTGGGATGCTGGAATGTTCTGAGTTAGAATGTAGGACACGACAAATTAATCTAACTGTATTGTGCTTTCATAACATAAACATGCTGCGGGGGGTGAGGAAAACTGTCCTGACCAGAAACGTCAGACAGAAACACATAAGGAATGGTTTGCTCTACGGCAACATCGTGTTCTTGTTAGGATATGGGTTAAAATTTTAAATTATAACTATTTACTTATTTTGGGCGTATGTGTGAGTGCCTACGTGTGTGGTTGTGACCATGCACATGCCGGGTGCCCTTCCTAGCCAGATCCCCTGAGACAGGCGTAGCAGTTGATCGTGCTCTGCTATGTGGGTGCTGGGAATAGAACCCAGGTGCTCTGCAAGAGCAATGAGTGTTCTTAACCGCTGGGCCATTTCTCCAGCCCCTTCCGTTAACTCTTTGACAATTTTGTACATACATTGGTCACACCCGCCCTTAACTTCCCCCCGTCACTCCTCCTAGACACCTCTCAAGAAATCCCCTTCCCTATCTTCATGACCTCTCTTTTCCACCCTCTTTTCTTTGGTAATCCCGAGTCCAGCGAGTGCTGTCTCCTGGGACTGACTGGTCTTACCGGCTTCATCTTGTTTAGGTGGCCATAGCTACAGTGACTGTAACAGCCCTGGAGCGTCCAGAGGATGGCCTTTCATAGCCCTCCCACCCTCTCGGCACTCTTTTCTCATGAACTAAGTGTTCTATGGAGCAAAGATGGAGTCATTAATCAATGCAGACTACCACCAATCTTGAGGGGCTTGATTTGAATGTCCTCTGGGGAAAAGCTTCTTCTTCTTCTTCTTCTTCTTCTTTTCTTTTTCTCTTACAACTTTATCTTTAAAGAGAGAGAGATACATGTACAGATTTTTAAAGGCATTTTGGCATAACAGGAAAAGCTTCTTTACTCCATTCAGTAACCGGTCTCCATAGCCTTTAAAGGGTCCTGAGCTCCCATTCCCCACCTGCCTCAACCTGTCCTGACTGGGGAGATGGAGAAGGAAGAAACAGTGCGCACCCACAGAAAAGCAGGGATCAGGTAGGTGATGTGCTCTTCTGAAGATGGACCAGCAACTGGAAATGTAGTGGAGTTAACATCGGCAGCTGAATCACCAGGCTGGTTTATTACATACAGCTGAACCAGGCTAGCTAATCTCAGTAGGGTATCTCTGTAGGGGTAGTGAGAATTTTAAACAGGAGGATGGTGCACACTCTTAATCTCAGCTCTTGGGAGGGGAAGGTAGACAGATCTCTGTCTGAAGTCATTCTGGTCTGTATAGTGAGTTTCAGGCAGCCAGAGCTACCCAGGAGGACTTGTCTCAGGTTTTTGTTTGTTTGGTGTTTTTTTCCTGTTTTGGGAATTGAACCCAGAGCCTTGAGTTTGAGTTTGCTAGCTGAAAGCATCCTAGTGAGCTAATTAGCTCCCTCTTCTTCTTCCTTCTCCTCCTCTTTCTTTTTTGTCAATATGGGGAATGAACCTAAGACCTTGCCCATGCCTGGTAAGTACTCTTATCAGCTGAACTCTATTCCTCTGTCTGCTCAGCACTGTGGAGAAGTATCTAGTTAGAATAGCATGGGACTAGTCTGAGGTCTAAAGGAGATGAGACACACTACACAGCCAATTTAATAAATGAGGTACCAGGTCTGGTGAATGATTCAGAGTCACCTGAGTTTAATCCCTGGGACCCACTTGGTGGAAGGAAAGAACCAAGTCCTGAAGCTGCTCTCTCCCATCTTTATACATTTATACCATGTCAGGCACACATTTCACCTCCAACAAACAAAAACTACTTAACAAAAAGGTGCGCAGTGGGCGTATTAAAGTCACGCAAGTATCATCAGTTTCAAGAATGTATTAAACATAATCGGACTAAAAAAGGGTACAACACTTTTTCAGTTGGGCCCCGTACTGAGGAAGGTGTCTAACACTGTGAGGACAATGGTCCCCACCAACCATCCTATCCCTGGGGTTTCAGCCCAACTCGGGTCCACAGCTGATGGGACCTGCTCGGATTACCAGTTGCCCAGACATTCATCCATATCCAGTCTTACATTTTGCCTCTGGGGCTGGACTCAGCCCTATGGCTTACTGCTTGGCTGTGAAGCAGCAGTTATGACTGCATCCCAGGCTGCAATCCCCAGGGGCTCTCCAGCTGGGTTTGTTCTCTGGCTGCAGTGACTTTGCAATATATCAACTCTTGTCTCTGAAGTCTTGAATTGTGCTGTGGCTTCTTTAACCCTTTGGAAGCCGTGTTGTTAACCTACACAGGTACACACGTGATGTGTACTAACCTGTGACCCAAGAGTCAGTAATTAAAGTAAAAGTTCATGTGCTTGCTAAGGGCCCATTATCAATGTAAATCAGCACTAATAGGCAGACTGCCGACAATGAAGCCGACAAATCTTGTTAATGAACTGACATTCAATAAATTCAGATCTGGAAAGACACAAATATGTTCGTTTATGTCTCTGAAACGGGATGAGCCTATCTGGAGAGAATATTCAGTCTTAGGAGCAAAACATGGAAGTCGTCCAAGGATCCTAATTCCTTCCAAGGGCAATCACACCCTTTCTAAGAGGTGCATGATAAATGTTAGTATCCTTTCCAGTACATCCTGACCGGAGCCAACTTTCCTAGCAAGCCCTCTGTTCCCAAACAGCACCGGATTTCATCCCACTGTGCCTTTTTTGCATCTGAAGTTCTCTCCTGTTCTGGAACGTCCGTCCTGGAATGAAGGAACGTGGTGCAAAGTGCTGAGAGAAGCAAGCATATGGTATCAGCAGAGTGCTGCCGCTGTGAAGATCAGCCTCTGGCTCCTCACCCGAAAAAAGGAGATAATATTAAGTCCCATCCCACCCCCCGAAGGCCGTTAAGTGGTTCCAAAGAACATTCCAGTGAGGGTTTTAGCATCACTTCTGGCTCTGGAAATGGGGCGCTCGCGCGGGCACAGTGACCTGCCCCGCCCCAAGAGAGCCGCCCCTGGACCGTCTCCCTGAGCTCCTGGCGCCCGAGGTGGCGTCCGGACCGCCACGTCGCCTCCCCCACCCTCCCGACAGGATTCCTTCGACGCCGCCGAGTGTTAGGTACCGGGCTCACCGGGCCGCGCCCCGCACCGCCTGAACCCTGCGATTGGCTGCTGAGGGCGCCCGTCTTCATAGAGCGCTGAGGATTGGTCAGATTCGCGGTGAGGGGCGGGGCCTCACGGAGCAGAGGAAGGGCGGGGACCCGGATGTGTGTGGTGGTGGCGGCCGAAGAGCTACAGCGCGGAGCTGAGAGGCCTATGGATGAGGAGGACGCGGCGGCCCCGGTAGGCGGGGATCGGGGGCGGGGTCCCGGAGGCCTCGGTCTCTGCAGATCTCGAGGCGGGGGTCCTGGGCGACCGCTGCGGGCTCCGGGCGGGCTCTGGGGCTCCGGTCACTGGCGTCCCTTCCCCAGTGCAGCACGGCCTGTGGCGACGGGGCGTAGCCGCACTGACAGGTTAAGGCCGGGTGGTGTCACCTGAGAGAAGCGGCTGTGCTGAGGCAGCGCCGGGACCCAGGGCGGCTGCTGCTGCCTGATGCTGAGGCTGTCGGGTTCTCAACGATCCGATGCCTTCAAGTCTCGGGCTCCGGCATCTACGGTGGTTCGAGTCCTGGCCCAGGGCCCATGGCGGGGGGTGGGGGGTCCCAGTGCTGCGCCGCAGGTGTCTGTTCTTGTGGAGCATGTGCTGGTCTGTAGCTCCTGCAGAAGAGTCCCAGTGTGCACGTTGGAATCGAACTCAGCTTAGCCCAGGCTTGCTAAGCACCTACTGTGTGTAGGGCACTGTGCCAGGCGTTTGAGAGGCGGGAAGAAAATACTTAATCGTTTTTCCACTTTTGGATCTCT
Organism: Micromys minutus; assembly: GCF_963924665.1. Classification (NCBI taxonomy): domain Eukaryota; kingdom Metazoa; phylum Chordata; class Mammalia; order Rodentia; family Muridae; genus Micromys; species Micromys minutus. The sequence continues at coordinate 19,220,925 of NC_137962.1, forward strand.
GGAAATCATTCATTCATTCATTCATTCATTCATTCATTCATTCATTCATTCATTCATTCATTCACTAGCCTTGCATCCTGTCTAAAAAGAGAGTCCCACTGTTTTTCTCCTGTAGTGCTGGTGTTTTAGGGGCTGTCATCCTCTGAACTCTGTTAAAAACGTGCACTTGGAGTTAAGATCTGCTAAGTTGTTTTTTTTTTTTCTTTTGTTTCAGAGCCTCATTGTAACCCTGCCTATCCCAGCACACACTATGTAAAGCAGGCTGTTGTAGAACTCAGAAATCCATTTACTGACTCGGACAAAAAGTGCTGAGGCTGTCTATGACAGGAGAGAAGGCTCAGTGCTTTAAACAGCATGGGCTTCAGGCAGGGTGGTGGCACCCAGGAGGCAGAGACAGGCCAATATCTGAGCTCAAGGCTAATAAGTTACAGAACAGCCAGAGGTACACAGGGAAACCCTGTCACAGAAAGAACAAACAAAGAAATCACACCATTTCTTGTTTAGAATTCCATAGAAGTTTCTCATTACCCTTGAAATAAAATTTAAAAGTCCCGACTGTGCATTGCTTTCTCCTGTTCTTTTTGTTTTGTTTTTCTGAGACAGGGTTTCTCTGTCTAAACCTTGCTGTCTTCTGGAATTTGCTTTGAGACCAGGCTGGTCTCATACTCATAGACACCTGCCTCAGCCTCTGGAGTGTTGGCATTAAAGGCACGTGCTTCATGCCTGGCTTATTCTATATTTTTTTAAAGATTTATTTATTTTATGTACGAGCACACTGTCTCTCTCTTCAGACTCATCAGAAGGTGGCATCAGATCCCATTACAGGTGGTTCTGAGCCACCACGTGGTTGCTGGGATTTGAACTCAGGACCTCTGGAAGAGCAGCCGGTGCTCTAATTACTGAGCCATCCCTCCAGTTACCTTCCCCCACCTTATTCTTATTCACTTTCCCTACATACAGCAGCCCTGGCCGGCTGTTTTTCTCTGCCATGACACCTTTCTTCTACCCATGGACCTTCGCCTCGACTGTCCCCTCTGTCTGGAGCGACTTTTGTTGTGCTGTCACCTTGTTTACGTCCTTTTCAGTTCACAGGCAGCACCTCAGAGACTGTCCCTGTCCACTCTCTTGTCACATTTGTGTTCATTATTGGCCATTCTCCCCCACGCCCACCTGAATGGAGACTCTGTGAGAACAAGAATCCCATCTACCTTGCTCAAAGCTTTGTTCCCAGCTCTGATAACAGTGTACACGGTAAAATGAAGGGCTGGAGAGATGGCTCAGCGGTTAGAGCACTGACTGCTCTTCCAGAGGTCCTAGGTTCAAATCCCAGCAACCACGTGGTGGCTCACAACCATCTGTAATGGCATCCAACGCCCTCTTCTGGTGTGTCTCTAGACAGCGACAGTGTGCCCACAGACATGAAATAAATTAAAAAAGAAAAATAAGCCCAATGAATATCTATTGCCTGTGTGGCTGAGTTTGATGCATTTGGACATCCGGCCTCAAGTCTGGGGCTCTCAGTTTGTTCAAGGTTGAGCAGGCCGAGGTACTCGGTGCTGAGCCCCACTTCCTCCTCAGCCATTTCTCTTCTCATAGGTTTGTTCTCATGAACAAGATGGATGACCTCAACTTGCACTACCGGTTTCTGAACTGGCGAAGGAGGATTCGGGAGATCCGAGAGGTCCGGGCTTTCCGATATCAGGAGAGGTTCAAGCATATCCTTGTAGATGGTGACACTTTGAGGTGAGCGTAGGAAAACGACGGTTCCACCCTCTCCCTGGCAGTCTTCAGGCCTCAGACGGGTGTCTGAGAGGGTGAGGGGCGCTCCAGTGCCTTTGCACATTCCTTTCTGCCGCTTGTCACGGTCATTCAGGGTGTTGTTGTTGATGTTTTGCTTATTTAGTGTGGTACGAGGAGATGGCTGTGGACTTGAGGAGGCTGATTCTCCTTAGGTCGCGTGGGACCCCGGGTCATAGGCAAGGACTTTTATACACTGGGCCATCTCACTGGTCTTTGTTACAGTCCTTCTCCTCAGCGTCCCCAGAGCTGAGATTCCAGGCAGGCACTACCTTAGCCACCTTGGCTCACTCTCTTCTGCTCTGGCAAGGAAGGCATCCAGAGAGAAGAACATCCTCTTCTGACTCGGAAGTTCCCATGGCAGATGTAGGAGGCTGCCAAACTCTGCCATGACAGTGAATCTGTGTGGCTCATTTCTAAGACTGGGCTCAGCAGGGTGGGGCCCCCTGTTCGGCAACAGCCCTGTCATCTAGGTCAGCAGGTCCTGTCTAGGATGTGCCAATTCTGTGGTACCAGGGAGAGAGACCGCATGCACAAGTAGAAATTGAGGGAGTAGGGTCATCACCCGTCCGTGTCCTTCTAGCCCTCTGGTGTGCACTTTTATCTTTTTGGACTTGGATCTACCCTGACTCCTTCCTCCAAAGGGAGAAGGAATAGCATTCTTTAGCTTGAGAGGAGGAAAGCTGAATAACTTTCAGTCTGGGGAATTTTGATGGAGAATAAAGATCAGCTGTTCTCTAGCTCCACTGAGGACAGGGCTGAAGATCAGGGCCAACATTGCAGCAGGAGGAATTGAGGTTAGACAACACTGTGGGACCCCTAAAAAGCGATTAGGGAAGGTTCTGCATATTTTTCCCTCCTGAAAATGAAGAAACTAAGCTGTATTGATCTAGTGTGGATTGGACCCTGGTTAGAAGCACTGGGAAGGGTACATACAGTACCTTCAGTCCCGTGTGTGTGTTGGGGGGGGTGTACATGTGCTTGCACACATATTTTTTTCTCTCTTTTTTCTATAGATTTATTTATTTTATTTATATGAGTACACTGTAACTGTCTTCAGACACACCAGAAGAGGGCATCAGATCCCATTACAGATGGTTGTGAGCCACCTTGTGGTTGCTGGGAATTGAACTCAGAACCTCTAGAAGAGCAGTCAGTGCTCTTAACCGCTGAGCCATCTCTCCAACCCTTTTTTCTCTAGTTCAAGACATAGTTTCTCTGTGTAACCCTGGCTATCCTGGAACTCACTCTGTAGACCAGGCTGACCCTAAATTCAGAGATCCTCCTGTCTCTGCCTCCTGAGTTCTACCATGCCTGGCTATGCACAGATTTCCTGAGGAGTTCCCTGAGAGTTCTGTGCTAGGCCTCACAATGTTGGGGTCTGGAGTATCAGGACTTCCTCCCAGCACCTGGATGTACCTGCTAACAGAACCTTTCTTCATCCCTTTAGTTACCATGGAAATTCTGGTGAAGTTGGCTGCTACGTGGCGTCTCGGCCCCTGACCAAGGACAGCAATTATTTTGAGGTGATGGAGCAGTAGGTGGGCAGAGTTGGGGGTCTGGGGTGTGATGATGGGTTTGGTGAGGAGTGAGTTTATGCAGCTCCTCTCCTGTGACCTGGCTTTTCACATCTTTCATCAAGGTTGGGAGAGGTGCAGGCCAGCATGACTCTGAGGGACAGGAGTCTTCTCACTCTTGCCCTTCTCCTCTGTCCCCTTGCCTAGGTAGACTTTGGCCCTTGTCTCTTTCCTAACTCCTAACACACTGGTTCTCAGCCTTCCTATCGCTGCAACCCTGAACACAGTTCCTCACGTTGTAGGACCCCAGCCTTAAAGTTATTATTGCTGCCACTTCATAACTATACTCTTGCTACTGTTATGATTTGTAATGTAAATGTATGTTTCCCAGTGGTCTTAAGGGAGCACTGTGAAAGGGTTGTTTGACCCCAGAGTGGTCATGCCCCACAAGACTGCTGTCCTAATAGAAGCCCAGAATTGATTCTGTGCTTAACCTATTTTTATTAATTATAACAGCCCGTGTATGGGTATGTGCATGTGATTATAGCTCCCATGGGGACTAGAAGTTAGAAGTGTCAGATCTCCAAGGAGCTAGGGTTACAGGTGGTTGTGAGTTACCTGATGTGGGTCATGGGAACCGAACTTAGATCAGTAGTTGGTTTTTGTTTTCAAGACAGAGTTTTTAGCTCTGGCTGTCTTAGAACTCGCTCTGTAAACCAGGCTGGCCTCAATTTTACAGAGATCCATCTGCCTCTGCCTCCCAAGTGCTAGGATTAAAGGTGTACACCACTGCCTGGATTTCTTTCTTTCTCTTCTCTCTCTCTCTCTCTCTTTCTCTCTCTCTCTCTCTCTTGAGACAGGATCTCACTATGTAGCCCTGGTTGGCCTGGAACTCTCTATGTCTGTCTATGTAGACCAGACTGGCCTGGAGCCATCACCCATCTGCCTCCCTCCCGAGTGCTGGCATTGAAGACATGAGCCATCATACCCAGCTGAAGCACAGGGAAGATTGAGTAGCCGCAGTGAAGGGCCTGCCTTCCCTGTTCTCCCTGTCAGGTCCTACCCTCGCATCCCCAGGTCTCCTTGAGCTGAAGCCCACTTTGGTCACCTTTTCCTGTCCTTCTCCATAAGTTCATTCAGCTTTCTCTTCCTGTGAACTGTGTCCTGTTGTCATCCCTTCAGGTGTCCATTGTGGACAGTGGCGTCCGGGGCACCATTGCTGTGGGGCTGGTCCCCCAGTACTACAGCTTGGATCACCAGCCTGGCTGGTTGCCTGACTCCGTAGCCTACCACGCCGATGATGGCAAGTGAGTGGACCTGCTTTGGGGTTTAAGTCTAGATGTGAAGAATGAGCTACCTCTGAGAGGTTTTCTCCTCTACTTCCTGTCTTGGGTTTTCCCATAAGCTACCCTTGCTGGTGTGTGGATGGCAGAGAGGGTGACGTGAATAGCAGGACACAGATGGATGCTGTCCAGAGTGGAGCTACAGAGAAGGGCTGGGAGGGTGGGAGCAGGGACATATGTGGCTCTAGGTCTCGTGCCGCTCTCTTCATAGGCTGTACAATGGCCGAGCCAAGGGGCGCCAGTTTGGGTCAAAGTGCAACTCTGGGGACCGGATTGGCTGTGGCATTGAGCCTGTGTCCTTTGATGTGCAGACTGCCCAGATCTTCTTCACCAAAAATGGGAAACGGGTAAGTGGGCAACCCTGGGAGGGTGCAAGTGGCCAGAATCTGCCTGAGGATTTGTGAGGTGACCAGGAAGAGTCTGATGGTTTTGTTCCTATCTCCTGTCCAGACACTTCCCTGCTCTATGACCCAGATCGTAGGCTTAGAGCGGCCAGTGACTACTATCAGTAGGGGCAGAGAGGGAAAGGGCTGTGGATGTAGTTCAGGTGATAGCCAGCAAGCTCGGCTGTCATGCTCGGGGCTCTGTTCGGTCCCTAGCTGTACACACGCAGGATGCCGCAGCACCCAGTGGAATTAGAAGTTCAGAGTCATTTTTGCCACATAATGAGTTCAAGAATAGTACTACTCATGTTATACCTGTGCGTGTAACAGGCAACACTAAGTCAACTCAGTGGGTTTAAACAGGGAGCACATGAAGTTAGGAGGGACACGCGGTGATGCTGGAGAGAAGGAATTGGAGCAGAGGGAATGGGTTTGATCAACTCACATTATATGTGTGCATGAAATTCTCAAAAAATAAAAATATAAAAAGAGATGGCTCGGGGGCTGGAGAGATGGCTCAGTGGTTAAGAGCACTGACTGCTCTTCCAGAGGTCCTGAGTTCAATTCCCAGCAACCACATGGTGGCTCACAATCATCTGTAATGGGATCTGATGCCCTCTTCTGGTGTGTCTGAGGACAGCTACAGTGTGCTCATACATGAAATAAATAAATCTTAAAAAAAAAAAGAGAGAGAGAGATGGCTCAGTAGTTAAGAGCACTGGCTGCTGTTCCAGAGGACCAAGGTTTGGTTCCTAACATTCACATTGCTTAGCAGCTCACAACTGTCTTTAACTCCTGTTCCAAGGGGACCTGACACCCTCACACCGCACATACATGAAGGCAAAACACCAATGCACATGAAATAAAGAAAATCATTTTTTAAAATGTGAAAAGGGAAAGATTATGATGTGGCTGTATTAAGTGGAGGGTCGAGGGGTTTGATTTGAATATTTTGGGGGATATGTCCTTTGTTTATTTTTTCTTTCTGTTACTACTTGAGCCCTTTTCTCTTCAGAGATGGTTGTAGCTGTGTGAGAGAGAGAGAGACTCAAAACTCTCTGCCTCACCTCTCTCCTCCCACTCTGCTGGGAGAAAACTGCTTCTCAAGCCAGGCAAGAAGTCAGCTCCCTTCGCTGCCTCAGCGATGTGCCTTGGTGCTGCGACGCCCATGTGTTTACAGAGCACTGGGCAGCAAGTCCGGAGGTTGAGGCTTGCCTTCTAGCACCATGGAACTTGCAAGGGAATGAATACTTAGCAAATCTTAAAACTCTACTGAGCCTCAGTCTGTGAGTGTGTACGTGATAATTACTGGCTGCATCATCTTGGAAATGTCCTTTTGAGAATGGGTAAGTTTTAGAAAAGTGACCATATGGTATCACTTTGTCCTGCACCCCCCCCCGTCTCCCCCTCCCCTCTCTGCCACAGGTGGGCTCCACCATCATGCCCATGTCCCCAGATGGACTCTTCCCGGCAGTTGGCATGCATTCCCTGGGTGAGGAGGTGAGGCTGCACCTCAATGCGGAGCTGGGCCGTGAGGATGACAGTGTCATGATGGTGGACAGTTATGAAGATGAATGGGGCCGGCTGCATGACGTGAGAGTCTGTGGGACGGTGAGTAGAAGGCACTGGGGAGAACACATGTAGACATCTAAGTACGTTGGTATTGCTTAGAATGAGGAGAAGGGACTGTGTGTGTGTGTGAGTGTGTGTGTATATGTGTGTGTGTGTGTGTATGTGTGTGTGAGTGTGTGTGCATGTGAGTGTGTGTATATGTGTGTGTATGTGTGTGTGTGTTTGTGTGAGTGTATGTGTGTGAGTATATGTGTGTGAGTGTGTGTATATGTGTGTGTGAGTGTGTGTGTTTGTGTGAGTGTATGTGTGTGAGTATATGTGTGTGTGAGTGTGTGTATATGTGTGTGTGAGTGTGTGTATATGTGTGTGTGTGTATGTGTGTGTGAGTATGTGTATATGTGTGTGTATGTGTGTGTGTATGTGTGTGTGTTTGTGTGAGTGTATGTGTGTGAGAATATGTGTGTGTGAGTGTGTGTATATGTGTGTGTGAGTGTGTGTGAATGTGTGTGAGTGTGTGTGTATGTGTGTGTGTGTGTGTCCATTCTTTCTTTGAGACAGGATCTCGTTGTGTCTCAAAGTCCAGGCTGGCCTGGAACTCAAACCTGCCTCCTGAGTGCTGGAACTAAAAGGGTGTTGCTAAGTCTGGCTTTTTTTTCTCTTTATCTTGATATGTCTCAGGAATGTTGCTGAGGCTGGCCTTGAATTAGCATCTACCCACCTTGGCCTCTTGGCAGTCCTGTGACACTGTACTCATACAGTGGCCTTTGTGTGGCTTTGGGAAGTGGGAGTTAGAGCCTTGATATGGGTTTTGGCGTCCAGAGCTGTGTTCTGAGAATAATTCCCCCTTTCTCCTTTACTTGGGAGCTCAGGTGGTTGCTGATTCCCAGAATAAGTTGAAGTGGCTTTATCTGTCTTGGGTGTTTGAGGACTGGTAGGGAAGCTCACTGCTTATGCTTTCGTTTTGCCTTGATTCAAGTCCGCTGGGCCTTCTCCTTACAGAGCTGAGGAACAGAGGGGGGCAACAGTTATTCTAGGAGGTTGTCATCGTTGGTGTGTGTGTGTGTGTGTGTGTGTGTGTGTTGCTGGGTATTGAGCATACCCCTTCACATGGTACAAGAGTCTTCTGCCACTGAGCTGTATTTATAGTTTTTCTTTTCTTTTCTTCTTTGGTGTGACAGGGCCTTACTAAGCTGCCCTGCTGCTTCTGAACTTAGTTTGTAACCCAGGCAGGTCTTGAACTTCAAATCCACATGCCTCTGTTTCCAAGTAGTAGGGATTATAGGCCTGCACCTAGGCCCAATTTTGGGGATCTTGAATAAACTTAAGTGTCAGTGTCTTCTGACTTTTGTAGAAGATGACAAGGGTGATGAGTCAGGGAGGATCCTGAAGCCTCCGAGTTTGCTTTCAGCCCCTTCTCTTCAGTCCTGCTGTTGTGTCTCTCTGGGGTTCAAGTTTTCCTCTAGCTTCTCTCTGCACCTCTTGCTGAGTCGGGAGTGGATAGATGCAAGTCAGGAGTCTCCAATCTCTTGTGAGATGCTCAGTCCTCACGGAGAACTCTTCACTGCTGCCTCTTTGTTCCCAGCCTGGCCTCTTTCTCCACAGTTTAACCCTGTCACCTCAATGCAAGCGGTTTCAAAGTAGCCTGTTAGGAAAACAGAAGCAGTGTGGAGTAGAGGTGGATTTATGAGCAAGGCCTTTCCTGGTGGACTTCAGGGTAAAGTGAGCTCAGAGAAGGTGGCAGAAAGTCAGCCTTGTAAGGCTGTGATGATGGTTGCTTCTCTGCTGGCCCTGGGGTGTGAGGGCTGTGGTGGTTGTGAGCCAAGGCCTCAGATGCCCCTCCTCGGCTCATTGCTCCTACCATCTGACAACATCCACAGAATTGAGCTTGGGCCTGAGCCAGGGCTGTGTCCCAGCTCTCATCTCTGACCTCTCCTCACTGTTTTCCTGGCATCCTTTCCCTGTCTGGACCTGTCCCCACTCTACTCCCAGCTCCTCCCAGGCATCTTTTCTAATTGAGGTGCAATCCTGTAACATTATAAATAGACTTCCTTCCTTCCCTCCCCTCAGCGTCCTCGGTCCACTTGAGTAGGAATTTCCCCCTTAAGCATAGCTGCAGGTTTGGCTGCCTTAAACCCTCAACTTAGTTAGATGGCTGGTGGTCAGGTCTCCTGATGAGCACAGGCTCATCCTTAGTGCACTCGGGCAGCTCTTCGTTTGTTTCCAGACAGCCTCACACTTTAGTCAGCCTGCCCTGGAATTCATTATGTAGCCCAGGCTGGCCTTGAACTTGTGGCAGTCCTACCTCCACCTCCTGAGTATTGCGATTACAGATGTGAGCTGCCGTGCTGGGCTAGGCAAGAGTTAGTCTCTCCAGTTTTCTAGTTATTTTTACTCATTTATTACACTTACTTTGTGTGTGTGTGTGTGTGTGTGTGTGTGTGTGTGTGTATACATGTGGCGGTCAGGACAGATGTGGGAGCTGGTCCTCCTCTATCATATGGGTTTCAGAGATGGAGTCTTGATGGCCAGGCTTGGCAGCAGGTGTCACCCACGGAGTCACCTCTGCAGTCTGAGGAATGAGTCTCTTGAAGGATGTGTGCCTTTTAGGTTTGCCATCTGCCCCATCTTTCAAATGAAGATAATTTGCCTGGTCTCCATCCTCTGTTCTTTTGTACCATTCACTGTGTTTATGATTGGAGCTGTGTTGTCCTAGAAGGACCCAGGAGAGTTTATTCCTCTAAAGATGGCTGGCATACAATTTATTCTTTGCCTTTACTGTTGGGGAACCACCATTGGACCCAAGGCCTTCTTCCAGCCTGGATGGTGGATGGCAGAGTGCCCCAGAAACCTGGAGCCTCAAAGCTGACTTAACCTAAGGTTTCTCAAAAGGACACACATGGTGTTTCCATTGGGACAGTTATTTACTTATAATTTATGTCTGTGTGCACACATGGAGTGGAGGCCAGAGGTTAATTTGCAGGAATCTGTTCCTTCTACCACCATGTGGGTCCTCAAGGGCCCAACTCAGCTCATCAGGCTTGTCAACAAGTGCCTCCACCTGCTGAGCTGCCCTGCCAGTACAGGGCAGTTCGTTTATGTGCAGGACAGTTAGCATCGTTAGGTCCCAGACACAAGTTATTCTAGTGACAGCCTAGCATATGCACCCACATTTTCAAACCTTCCCTGCTTCTGTAGAGAACAGTCCCAGAAAAAAGAGAAGGGACTTGCTTTAATTGTCAGACAGCCAATGAACAAGAAAAGTGGGCCCAGGTCTCCATTCCTTGACCCACCTGTGCCCTTTTTGACATTTAATACTGATGGTCCTGACTTACGGTTCTTCATTTATGATGGCAGGGGAGCTGTGTGTATCTCAGTAGAAGCCATACTTCAGATTTTATTATTATTTCAACATGTCTCACTCTAGCCCTGGCTGGCCTGGAACTCTCTATGTAAACCAGGATGGCTACATGGATGGCTTACAGGATCCTTCAGCTTCTGTCTCCTGTATGCTGGGGTTAAAGGCAAATGTCATCCTGCTAGGCTATACTTCAGAGTATAGGTCATTCAGCCGCTGGTGCTGCAAAGGGAAAAGAAGTAGGTGTGAGTTTTCATCTTTTCCCTATTAACTGCTCACACAGGGGAATCGCTGGCACACCGAGCGACACACTGCGCATTGTGCTCAGTTCTAGGCAGTGCTCTTTGTTTTGGTTTTGGTTTCTGACACAGGGTTTCTCTGTGTAGACAGAGCTCTACCTGCCTGTGTCCCCTGAGCACCAGCATTAAAGGCATGCACTCACCCATACTTGGCCAATGCTCTTTCTCATTTCTCTCTCTCTTCTTCCTTTTCTGGAGGCAGTGTCTCATGTAACTCAGGCTAGCCTTGACCTAATCCTCCTGCCTCCACCTCCTGAGTGCTGGGACTATGACCATGCCTGCTTTGTATGATGGCTGGGGACCAAACCCAGGGCTGCCTGAGTGCTGGGCAGATACTGCCAACTAAGCTGCAGTACCTGCCTGCCTCCCTCCCTCCCTTCCTTGGTGTTTTGCCTGTATAGATTAGTACCATGTGTGTGCCTGAACTCTTAGAGGCCAGAAGAGGGCATTGAATCCCCTGGAACTGGACCTACAGATGGTTGTGAACCAACATGTGGGTGCTGGGAACTGAACTTGTGTCTGGGAGAGCAGAGAGTGCTTTTAATCCCTGGGCCATCTCTCTAGCCTAGATGTAGCTCTTTTTGAATAAATTCTTCCCTTACCTCTGTGGCCTCAGTTTGCCCTCCTTTTAAAGAAGCCCCAGGTTCCCTTGCCCCAGAGGACTGAGGGTGATGAAGAATTGCTGTTGCCCCTAGGGCCTGCAAAGTGAGGTCATGTGTGCCGAGGGTTGTGGGTCTATCTGTACATTTGGGTTAGACTAATCTTGTCTGTGTTCACTGTTCATGGCTTTTGACCCTCCTTACAGTGGCAGCTTTGGTACACAAAAAGAGGGATCTTTCCTAGACCTAACCCAAGAGGAGACTGTGTTGGGGTCTGAGCTGGGAGCTTGTACTTTATTCCTATTTCAGCTACTTCTGGGCCTTCTGGGTGTGCTCCTCTTGAGAAGAATTGAGGTTTCTTCTGGCCAGTGGTAGGAGAGTAGGAATCAGCAAGACAAAGGTGTGCAGGAAGGAACAGAGTGCAAACCAAATTCTGATCTGCAGCTTCAGGGAAATATGAGGTGGTCTGCAGTAATGGTGCTGCTGCTGCTGCTGGAGGTGGTGGTAAAGGTGGTGGTGGTATACTGGAGGATGCACAGGACAGAGATCATTGAGGCTGTAGCTAGTTCAGTGGTAGAATATTCAACTCTTGTACACAGAGTCCTGGGTTTGATACCCAGCACTACAAACATCTGTCCTGGTTGGCCTAAGGATTGTCCTAGTGGGAGGTACAGGCTGAAAGGTCGTGCCCATTGTGGTTGGTAGTTACAATAGAACTGAACCCATTTCCTGACAGAATGTGTGTTCACGTCAACTGGGGTGTCAGGCTCTATCAATGCCCTGATCATTCACTCACTTCATTTTATCTTTCTACCGAATTTTGATAACCCCATTTCACTGATGAAGCAATTAAAACTTACACGCTGTTCAAGCTTAGTGCAACTAAGCAATATAAGTTCGGGTTTGAACTGGGTCTTTCACACTAAAAGGCAACTGAGGCTTAGACTGAAGATCAAACCTGCAGATCTTGGCAACTGAAACTCTAGAAGCGAGACCTACAGGTTCCCGAGTGTGGTGCCCAGAGAGGATCTGCCAGGCTGTGAGCTCTGCTCTGGCCTCTGCTGAGAACAGGAGAGCAGCCTTTGTTTGAGGCGGCTGCCCTGGGCTGGGATGGCTCCATTCTTGAAGAAGGCCTGGTGCTCAGGGCCCGGGTGTCAGCACACAGCCTCCATGCTCCTCAGGAGCTGGTGGTCAGGGCAGGTCATCCTCATGGCCTCTTGCCCTTAGGAAGTGTCCCCACCCTGTCAGCTGCAGCTGCTGCCTTCTGTGGGTTGAGGCTGAAGGAACGCTTGGGCGGGTTTTTCCCAAGAATCAGGATCTGGATGGGCTGTCTTTTGGCTATGGAACTAAAGAACACCCTGTTTCCAACATAGAGAGGCCAGTTGGATAGAACGGGTCAAGGGCAGCTGTGGGTTCATCCAGCTCTGCAGTACTGGGTGGAGAGTGGATCGTAGGCTGCTTCCTAGACGAGGTTAATAAGCATCGAGGCACAGTTCTCTAGGCTGTGGAGGCTGGGGAGCAGAGTGCAGGGGTGGGTCTGGCTTCTCCCCGTCTGCCCTCACTTGCCTGTAGAGTATGGGAGGGTAAGCTCAGAGCTGAGCAGAATAAGATCTTCCACTCTGAAGGGAGATGAAGGGTTGGCCTCTGCAGATGCCCCAGGCCCTCATACTGGTGCAGGCTGGTTGAGACAGGAATGCCAGTGGGGTGAGGCCACAGTCTTAAGGCTTACTAGGGATTAGTGAAGAAGGCCCCTGGCAAGGGTGCTTTTTGTAGAGCTGCAGGACTGGGAGGGTAACGTTGAGGGCAGTTGGGTTAATTAAAAGGGAATTAAGGAATCCTAGGTGGGTGAGAGAGGAGATGGACTGAGTCACAGCCCTACTGTTACCATGGCATCCCATCAGACCTGACTGTGTGCAGGCCAATACCTTGTGGGACCCGAGGAGCCTAGCCTGTCAGTCATATCTCTTCTCTGACCTTCACACCTCACGCCAGCCTGAGTAAGGGTTGGGAACAGAAGCCCTGTCATCTTTCTCCACTTTGACCTTTGCCCATGTGAAATGAAAGGTAGAGTTTCTATCTCTGGATTCTTGGCTCCCTGGAGCAATGAATAACCCAGCGATGAATAGGTCTGTTCAGAGCCAAGTAGAGCAGATCTTAGGAAACTATGTCAGTCCCATCTGTGCAGAATTAGCTTCTGAGCCTCTCCTCAGATATCTGGGGGTTGGCTCCTGAGTTCACATCCCTGTTCTCAGTAGGCATCCTGAAAAGGCTGCTGGGATCCAGAAGGGAAGGCTGGCTTGGGAGTTGTTCAGGGGATGGATGTTCTGGCTTAGAGACCCCAGTGAGCTTCCTAGCACCTCAAGATCCACATGCAGTTCTGCAGTGTCCCAACAGTGGCTCTGTAGGAAGGCAGAAGCATCTCACAGCAGCTACCTTGTTTCTGTTGTCCCTGTCCTTCTCTGCCTGCCTAGAACTTGGAGTCTACTTTGCCTTTAGAGTCTTTTCCCTGTTATCCAGGGGATATTGTCAGACCCACAACACTGGTACCCAAGTTACTTTGGATCAAGTGTCCAGTGCAGTATCACCTGATGCCTGGCTCTTGCCCCACAGCTGCTGGAGTATTTGGGGAAGGGCAAGAGCATCGTGGACGTGGGGCTGGCTCAGGCTCGGCACCCACTCAGCACCCGCAGCCATTACTTTGAGGTGGAGATTGTGGACCCTGGAGAGAAGTGCTACATCGCCTTGGGGCTGGCCCGGAAGGTGGGTATGCATGCTGTGTCTCTTTCCCTGTGGATTGCTCAGTGTGCGATTTCTGCCCTCTCTCCTATGTGATATCACACATTTGCTTTGTCTTCCTGCTGCAGGATTATCCCAAGAACAGACACCCTGGCTGGAGCAGAGGGTCTGTGGCATACCACGCAGGTGAGTGGGGGCTGCTGGCACTGGGGGACAGGGACGCAGGGACGCCTGTTCTGCTCACACACGTGGCTTCTCTCTCGTCTTTTCAGGTGGCTCAGGTTTTCCCTTCAGCTTACTTTTTCTCTCAGCCCTGAAAGGCAGAGGCACAAGACTGGACAGTACTGGGTCCTGAGTGGACACTCTAGGCCTCTGGTCAGGCCCCTGTGCCCTTCCTGAAGATTATCCCTTGGCTCCTCTTTTTGTCTGGTTTCCTGTTGTGCTCTCTTGAGTACTGAGCCTGGCTGGCTGTGCCTCCCTCTGCCCCTCTCTGCCTGGTTGCCCACCCTAGGGACCCTTTCCTCCATCCTCACCAGTCCTTCAATAACATCGACATTGTGTTCTTTTTGAAAGCCTAATGCCTTTATTGCATCTCCCTCTCACCTTTGTCTCGTCCTGAGCATGTAGAGTTAGTCTTTTAAGTGTGTCCTTTCCCTTCCCTCCAACAGATGACGGGAAGATCTTCCATGGCAGTGGTGTGGGGGACCCCTTTGGGCCACGCTGCTACAAAGGGGACATTATGGGCTGCGGAATTATGTTCCCCCGGGACTACATTCTGGACAGTGAGGGTGAGTGAGGTTGGGCAGCAGTCAGACTGCTCAGGGCAGTAGATGGCACCGCAGGAGCTCACGTTTCCTGTCTCCTAGGGGACAGCGATGACAGCTGTGACACAGTGATCTTGTCCCCAACTGCCCGTGCTGTCAGAAACGTCCGAAATGTCATGTACCTGCACCAGGAAGGGGAAGAGGAAGAGGAGGAAGAAGAGGAGGAGGAAGATGGGGAAGAGATAGAGCAGGAGCACGAGGGCAAGAAGGTGGTGGTGAGTAGGAGGGTCGGGCTCCTGTGGTCCTGGGGCAGGCTGCCATTGGGAATGAGACCAACGGTGGGGCTGTGGGGGGCGCACTGGGGAGGGCTGGGGGAGGCAGGGTCTGGAGCTCACAGGAGCTCACAGTGCTTACAGAGCTTAAGAGCCCAGGCTATACTTCTGGCCTATTTTGCAGCCTCAGCACACCCTCTTGTGGCTGCTTCCCATATCACAAGTGACTCCTAAAGTTTGTGCTGGAAGTTGTGGGTCTTGGGCTTCATGCCTGAGTCACTTCAGGTTCCCCAGAGAAGGGGCCAGAGCCCACCCTCCTGTCCCCGCCCTACTCCTAGGTCTTCTTCACCCGGAACGGCAAGATCATCGGGAAGAAGGATGCTGTTGTACCTTCTGGAGGCTTCTTTCCTACCATCGGCATGCTCAGTTGTGGGGAGAAAGTGAAAGTAGACCTGCACCCCTTGAGTGGCTAGCGGGGTCACCTGTACATCTGCTGTCTCTGTCTGCATCTTCCCTCCAGGCCTCCCCCAGGATTTGTTCACAGCAGGCCCTGGGAGGGCGTCCCCTGTTTCTGCTCAGGCTGCACCTCTCTGTCCCTGGGCCTGGACCACAGTGTTGACATATTTGGGAGGCTCCCCTTGATTGGGTTAGTGGGCACCTGGATCTCCTTTTACCTCTCGGGGCCCTGAGCCAGTCGGGAGGTGTAGGCCCACCTGCTTACATGGTGGGCATGGTGCTCTGTTGAGGGCAGAGTGGAGGCAGCCTGTCCCTACTTCCCACATAGCTCCCTGAATCTCTTCATCCCCTCTCCTCACGGGAGCCAGTTGCTGCTGTCCCCCTGGCTGGGCTAGGGGCCTGTCTTGGCCATCTCTCCTTTCACTGGCTGCTGTCCTGAAACACATCTAGGGTCTCCATTATTTCCTAAGAGATGGTCCTACCCGCAGCCCACCACAGAAAGCCTGAGTCTGCTCACACGCAATTTGCTGAGTCCCTGTGTGAGAGGCTGGGTGGGAATGTGAGGCTGCAGCCTTTGCTGTCATCCTGTCTGCACTCTTCTTCAAGGCACAGGGCATGTGCTGTATTGTGGCTGTTTGCCCAGAGCAGCAGCTTGGCCCCTTGTTTCTCTTCACCTCCCCTCCCCCTGTGCCCCAGCTTGCTGCTTGTGCCAGTTGACTGTTTTTGCTTCAGTGTTTGATTCTAGTGTCTACATAGACCCCCCAACCAGCCCCCCTCTTCCGGTTTCCTGAGCTCCTCCACCCCACAAATGGGATGAAGCTGGAGCTCTTGGTCTGTTTGCACAGAGGGTGGGCTGGGGAGGGTTCGTTGTCATGCTGCTGGGGCTCCCCTTGCCCCTCTCCTCGGCCCTGCACTATGATATAGGAAATGTATGTACAGATCAGAGATGTTTATACAACCAATAAAGACGGAGTTTCCGTATTTATCAGGACAGACAGAAGGGGGATCCTTCTGTGCAGAGAGCTGGGGTTAACAGGTATAGGCTGCTGTGGGCCAGTTCGGCCAGCCACGGGATGTCTCTGGGAGATTTTTTTCTTCCTATGAAGAAGGTATCAGCTCCTCAAAAGTATATAGAAATTCTTTATTATTACACAAAAATAGACTCTCTTTTTCCCTCTGTTTATGTAACCCCACTCTGGTCTCTGTTTAGAGGGGAGGCAGGAAGTTCCTAAGCCTCTCCCCTCTCCCTCCATGATGGGCCCTGTAAGCTGGGTGGAGCTGGCAGGGTCATTCCCCTCCAGGGCCCCACTACTGATGCCTCCTCACCCCTCACACCTGTCTCTGCCGTCTGCTCACGTGCCAGGTCATCTCGGGCCCACTCATTAGCTTAGCGGGTAAGGGCAGGAAAGAGCAGTGGCCCAGACTGCTGCCACTCCCTCTTTCATAGGGGCCAGGCCAGGGTAGTGAGGGCTGTGGATGCTGGGAGGGTGCAGTGCTGATGTGTGGACTTGGAGCTTGTGGCATTCCTTCATTTTCTCTGGCCCAGCAGAACTTTGGTGATGAAGGTGACAATGGCACTTGCAGGTTGGTCTGGGTCAAGCTCCGCAAAGAGGTGACACACATTTTCCCAAGGACTTCCTGGCTTCTTGGCCACAAAACCAAAGATCCTGCAGGGACAAAGCCAGGGATAGGAGGACCTTGTAGGCCATGTGAGGTGGCTTTGCTAGGTCAGGCCTGGGCTCAGCAGTGAGACTTACTTGGAGGTGGTTCCATCTGGGTTAGTCCATCTGTAAAGAGAACATGAAAGAGCACAGCCTGGGGTACAGCTCCTGAACGGGGAGCTGAGGCTGGCAGGACCCCAGGAAAGGGCTCCGAGGAAGCTTACCTGCGGTCCTGGGGGTCAGTGCTCGAGAAGGTGATGCTGTTCACTGGATAATGGCGGCGAAAGAAGAGCCTGTGAGGGGAAGGTGGGGAAGGAAAGTCACACTCAGAAATCCAAGTTCCTGGGCTGGGGAAGTAGCTCAGAGCTTAAAGTACACAATCTGCACAAGCAAGAGAACAAGCTTGTGTCCCCAGAACCCTTGTAAACGTTGGGTACGAATGGCTGCCCACCTAGAATTCCTGTCTCAGAAAGTAGAGACAATCCCAGGAGCAAGTTAGCTAGCAAGACTAGCTATGAGTTCTGGGTTTGATTTGGAGACCCTACCTCAATATGACCCGTGAATATTCTTAATTATCCAATTGGAGCCTACACACATAAATGCAAACATGCACACACACACAAAGAATAAGAAGAAAGACCTACAGTCCCTAGTCCCCATGGTCTTTCCTGGAGACTAAAGAGACGGGCCTGTGCCGGGCTTACTTCCTCTGGTTGTCTGTCAGCGTGATGCCTTGAGCTGAGACCTTGAAATGGACAATGGCTGGCTCTGGGACGGGGCTGCAGCTCAGAGCGGCAGAGCTGGCTTTGGCCACAGCCTGAGGGCCAGTCAGTGACTCTGTCTCCACTGACGTCAGGTAGAGCACACTGCAGGCTGAAGAGACAGGAGGCAGGCCAATGAGCTACAAGGCTTTGCCAGGACCCGGATCTGCTGCCCATTAGTTTCTTATCTCACCATCTTGCGCATTTCCCTGATCAGTGCCGACTGAATGCACTGGAGTCACACACTGACAAATTAGAAAGGCAAGCCCCAGACTCCCAAGAGAGCCATGGCCAGCAATGGAGGGGGAGGACTGAGGAGACACATTTTAAGTTCTCCCCTCTGCTGTGGTGGTGTTTCCTGTACTATAAACTTGGCCTGTGACCCCTTCCTCACTTCCTGAAAATACGGGCTCCTCTGCCTTTGCAGGTTAAATATGCCTGCTGGGTCTGCCACCCACAGCCCTTTCAGTGCCCCTCCCTGTATCTGGAGTCTACCATATCCTCCTAACTACCAGGGAGAGGAAGGGGAAGCAAGGCTCTACCTGCTCCCTGACGTAGGAGGTCTGCTGCTGTACTCATGTTGGTGGGCACTGGGGCCTCTGAGGGGGTTTCCTCCAAAGGATCTGAGGAGATGAAGGCCACCAAGGAATGTCAAGGGGGAGAAGCTTTCCTAGCCACCCTGAGGTAAGGTGGAGGAAACGGGGCTTCTATTTGGGCGTAGGGGTGTCGAGAGCTAGGAGACCACTCACCTTTACTAGGAATTCTCAGGCAGCAGGGCAGGGAGATGGGAGAGATGGAGTGCTGGGAGACCAGGGCAGACAGGCTTCCTGTGAGGGGTGGAGGGGAAGATCTTAGGAGTCCACAGTCTGGGCTTTCTCTTCCACACTCTCAAGGCCTCTCCTTTAACCCCCCCTGGACCCCCAGCACCCTCTCAGACTCTTGGTTCTCACCAAAATAGGGCTCAGTGGGACAACCCTTGATCTTCACGCCTTTGGGCCCAGTCTCAATGAGGAAATGGCGGACCAGCTGTTCTGAGGGATCCCCTGAGAGGAGCGAGGGGTGTTGAAAGTTAAGCTTTATGGGATTCCAGGATCTCAGTTTCTCCCCACAGGACTCTTTGCCAAGCAGCAGTGAGCTTGCCTCAACCCTTCCCTATGTGGAGATGTCCCGTGCGCCTCCTCTCTCCCCTCCATATCTGCACCTTCAGCCTGAGAGTTCTGTACCTTTCCAGGGCTGGGCACTGGGTGGGGGTGTAGCCACCTTGAGGGCTAGGCCATAGGCTCCTTGGAATGAATGGCTGTCTCGGATTAGGAAGGTCCCAGGGTCCTTGTCTTTCAGCAGAGCAATGGCTGCAGGGCAGAAGTTTAGAGATGGCTGTCAGCCCCACACAGTCCCACTAGCGGGTTCCCAGGTCTCTCTGACAGCTGTGGTGGTCGTGGGAGTCTGGGGCCTTGGGTCATAGACTTTGAACAATGTTTAGTCTGAGGTGGAAACTTAGAATCTCTGTTGGTGAGTAGCCCAGCCAAGAACAGAGAGGGGGAACCAAAGGCCCTATCAAGATGACAGTTTTACAACCAAGACAGGCCTGGGAGGAGGACTGGGATGGGCACACGACATTTTCTGGCTTCTTACCTTGATCTCTGGAAAGGTGTGGCTTGTACCAGAACTTTGATGTATCCTGGACAAATTTGACATTGCTTTGGTTCTCTTGTAAAAGGTGCTCTGGAAGAAGGAGAGACTGATTCAACCTCCAAGGCTCCCCACTCTCTCTCTCTCTCTCTGGCAAGTGAGGTTCTTTAAAGAACACCTGATCCTCCTAGACCCTTGTACCTGGGGGTTGGGTGACATCTGGGAGAGGAGATGCAAAGGTGACATGTTGATTGGTACTTTTGGCTGGTGGCTGTTGCCCAGATCCGGACAGGTGTCGTTTTTCAGGAAGTGGAGGGTGAGTGGGGCCGTTGGCATCATAGGAGGTAGCCAGGGGGAAGGCAGGGGTGGGTGAGCTCTGGGGTGGTTCTGGGCTGCCCACAAGCCAGGGCATCTGGGTAGGCACAGGAGTAAGAGGGGAGCCATCTGGGCTATCTGAGGGTCCCCGTGGGCCCTGCCACGGGGCATGGCGGAGTCCGGGCAGGGTGTTTGGCACGGGGCTCCGAGGACTGGCACTGTTGGTACGGCCCCCTGGGCTCCTTTCCTGAGGCCAGCCATTGGGTGAGCTCGGTGCAGAGGTCTGGGAGAAGGGGCTAGGGTCCAGTGGCTCAGGCCTGCTGCTTGTTAACAGCTCAGGAGTCTTCTCAGTGTCTCCCTGTACAACAGAAGGCAAGGCCTCACCAGGACTCAGTCTCTGGGTGGGTGCCAAGGAGGGAGACCTGGTGGTGTCTTGCTGTCGGGTGCTGCAGGGAAAGAGAGGTGATCAGACAGCCCTTGCTCTGGATGGACACCCATACACCATGCTCAAGTAGCCTTGGCCCTCCGTGTACCTCTCCTTGCCCTGAACTGGACTGCTGGTGTGCAAGGGTGTGGAGGGACCGGACATCTCTGAAGAGGCACTGCACTGGGCATCTCGGGGAGAACGAGGCAGCGTGCTGTGTCCACTGGAGCCATCTCTCCAGGATGGTTCAGGTGACTCTGAGATAGGAGGGAAGGGCTCTATGAACTGGAGCCTGCTTTTCCATCTGGCTCAGCTCCTTCCCACCCACGGCATCTCTACCCTGGACATTCCCACTCGAGGGTCCTCACCTGTAGAAGCCAAGGGTCCTGTGGAAGCCAGGTGCCCAGGAACTGGGTACTTGTCTCTCCCATCCTCTGCAGGAATCTCATAACCCAGCTTCCTGGATTGCAGGTAGGGTGGACTTCCCGGGGACACAGAGCCAGCCCGTGGTGAGTGGGCACCAGGGCTGGGGTACCCTCTGCCTTCGCTTGGGGAGCCACAAGTGTGAGGTGCCCGGCCATATGCTGGGCAGTAGGTGGGAACAGCCCCCCCATAGCCATAGGTTACCAGGGCAGGGTACCCTGTATGCCCATACCTGCCTTCAGGGCACATGGCATAGGAGCAGCCCTCATGCCCTTCTTCACCCACCTTGGGTGGCTTCAGGCAGCCAAAGTCAGGCACTGGAGCATGATGACGCCCACAGGCAGGCACCAGCAGAGGCAATGGGTGTCCAGGCCTCACTGGGTGCAGGAGAGGCTTGCCTACCTCGCTGGACCACCCCTCCCCGGCCTCTCTCTCTAGCCGCAGTCCATATAGGGCTGCGGTGGGCAGCGCCAGCTTCTCTTCACAGGCAGGGCACGAGCACAGAGCAGGCACTCCAGGATCCTCCAGGATCACCACCTCCCGGTAGCCCGCTGGCCGGTAGCCAAAGTCTCCATTGACTGGTTTCCCCAGCTCAGGAGCAAAGGGGTACGGCCCTTCAGAGAGTGACCTGCAGAGGCGCCTCTTCTCCACAGAGGCTTCTGTGTAGCCCTGGGGGTGTCCCTCATAGCCCCCATAGGGTGGTCGTCGTCTCTCTAGGGTTCCCTCAGGCCGGTAGTAGCTCCCATTGGGGACCCCGCAAGGCTCCCGGAAGCCCTGACGGCAGGAGCAGTGGCGACTGAGGGCAGGCCTGTGGCCCGAATACATCCCAAGGTGCAGGCCCCCACCCACAGAAGGCTGCTCTTCATCATCTAGGATGGCTGTCTCCCGCCCAGCACCGCGGCCCGCGCTGGCCACTCCACAGCCTCCCAGCAGACGATCCAGCTCCTGTCTTTCAGCGGCAGTTGGGGGTGGTCGGCCAGGGGATTCTGCTGTGTGCTCCGTGGTGAGTGTGGACGAGTGGCCGGAGTCGCTGCTGACAGAGAGCATCGGGGGTGGGGGGAGCTCCGGAGAAGGTGCAGGTGGTGTCTGACGGGGGACACGCTGCACCTGGGCGTAAGGACTGCCATCCAGGGGGCCCCTTGTGTGGGCCAAGGAGCCTGAGCAGAGAAGAGTTTGTGAGTGGGAACAGTACCGACACTCAGTGGGCCTCTCCCCACTAGCTACACGGCTCTCGCCCGCCCCGACACCCCACACACCGTCCACGCTGTCCTCGTGGTGCTGGTTGAAATTTTCATAGGAGTCCCAGCGTACAGCAGGCTCTGTCGTGTTGTAATCCACGGAGACGGAGGGATCGTTCCGTGGGGTGTTGCCTGTGGAAAGCCACCGGGTTACTGAGGGGTAGAGGACCCTCCCCCAACACCTTCAACACCCCGCCCCTCCAGCTGCGACTCTTACCTTTGACCTTCTCAGGGCTAGAGGAGAAGACAAACTCCACTGAGGCTTGGAAAGGAAACCGCTCATCTGTGGAGGTGGTGGAAGTGAGGAGCCACGCCCCACTGGCTTCCCCTTCCCTGACCACCGGCCACTTCCCCGGCCTCCGACTCACCAGCCCAGGCCTCATCTAGCTGGTCCTTGGGGAAGGTGAGCCGTGACCCGTGGATGGTACATGTGTGGAACTGAACTCGGAACACGAGGGTCCGGTCTGTCCCCTGGCCACCCTTGTGGTAGCAGGTTACCTGAAGGAGTACAGGGGGCTGGGGTTAGGCCATCATATCCACTTTGCCCTAAGGGCCACCTGGTCACTGGCCACCCAGTGCCCCAACCTCAACATGAACTCCCTGGGGTAGCAGGGGTGGGGTTCCCTTTTGGCCCTCCTTTTGGCTTACATGCTGTGATGGTTTATATATGCTTGGCCCAGGGGGTGGCACTATTTAGAGGTGTGGCCTTGTTGGAGTAGGTGTGTCACTGTGGGTGTGGGTTTTAAGACCCTCATCCTAGCTGCCTGGGAGTCTTCCACTAGCAGCCTTCAGATGTTCCCACCTTGATGATAATGGACTGAAACTCTGAACCTGTAAGCTCTGTCCCAATTAAATGTTGTTCTTCTAAGAATTGCCATGGTTAGGAGTTTAATTCCCAGCAACCACATGGTGGCCCACAACCATATGTAATGAGATCTGATATCCTCTGCTGGTGTATCTAAAGACAGCTACAATGTATATATATATATATATATATATATAATAAAAACAAAACAAAACAAAAAATCCCCCAAAAACCCAAAAACTTGCTTTGGTCATGGTATCTGTTCACAGCAGTAAAACCCTAACTAAGACACAGGTCTTGTCAGTTGAAGCCTCCCACCCTGCCACGATCCTCATCCCCGGGATTCTCCTCAGTGTTACAACTCCCCTCACCATCACATCGCCTTTGAGGAGAAGGGCTGGCTCCAGGCTGATGCAAAGCTGTTGGGGCCCTGGTCCTGCGATGCGGCTTTGGGTAGAGAGAAGGCAGAGCGGTCAGAGGCATCCAGGGAGGGCACAAAGGTAGCTAGACATAGTCAGCCTCTCTGGCTGGAGCCAGAAGGCTAGGCCTGGAGAGGCTGGACAAGATGATGTCAGGGCCTGGGTGCAGGGCACTCACTAGACTCCAGATGTGTAGACCAGCTGCATAGACTGGTAGATCTTGAGGAAGGGCTGGAAGCCTGGAGGGATGGAAGTGGCCATGAGGGGTGTGGGGTAGGAGGTGGCTGTCCTGATAGAGCACCCCCCAGGGGGACTCACCTGTGTTGGGCTCGAAGGCTGGCAGCACGGGCACAAACACATAGTGCAGGAATAAAGGGCTGCTGTTCATTCTGATGGAGCCGGACAGCAGCCCGCTGAAATAGCCAACATAGCTGGGGGTGGGGAGGAGAGGTGCCAAGAAAACATCAGCGTCTTCCTCTAGAGGGCGCCTCACGCCAACCCAGCGGCTCTTGGGAGAACCAGAATGCTCTTCTAAACTGAAGCTTAAGGAGGCAAGCCCTGCTCGTCCTGTGGAGTCTTGTCTCTGCTTTATTTTCCTCACAGAGCTTATCGTCAGCCAGAACGATCTAGTCTGTTTATACATGGCTTCTTGCCTTCCACTCTACTAGCATAGGAATTCCATGAGAACCTGACCTTGTTTGTTCTGACTTCCCAGGACTTGGCACAAGGGCCTGGCTCAGCTCCATGTGCTGTGAGATTCAGGTGTGCTGCCTGAGAGCTGGTCCTTCCCCACTGGGGTGCTCACCGGTGCTGGGAGGGCTGCAGTTCCATGGCCACCTTGTCCTCACAGAATTTCCTCATGGTGAGAGTTGCCAGTGCCTGGTCTGCCCTGGGGAGAGCAGGGCAGGTTGGGGGGTTAGGGACCAAGTCCCATTCTGGCCTTCCTGCCTAAAGCCCAGGGAAGGGGGAACCATAAGAGGCTCTCTGTACAGAGGGCCTCTCAGTGGTGGGGGTGACAGCTAGAGGCCCTGCAGCATAGTTAGTTTCCCAGTTGTCCCCTGAACCTGGCTTTCCTTACTTGTAAAAGGGGGGCAGTTAGACAACCTGATGGGTGGAACTGTGTCCCTCCCCCAGAGAAATGTACCTCAAATGTGACCTTACTCAGAAATAGGGTCTTTGCAGATGTGGTTAGATAGGTTAAGATGAGATCATACAGGAGCAAGGTGGGTCCTTAATTAGGGTGATTGGTCCTTAGAAGAGGAGAGACAGAAACAGACGCACAGAGAGAACACCACGTGATGATAACGGAGGCAGAAGTTGAAGGGATGCTGCCAGCCAAGAACTGCCAACAGGCACCACCAGAAGCTGGAAAGAGGCAAGGAAGGAGTCTGCCTGGAGCCCCAGCGAGATCATGGCCCTACCGACACTGACTTTGGACTTTTAACATCTTTTTAAAAAATATTTATTTATTATATATAAGTACACTGTAGCTGTCTTCAGACACACCAGAAAGAGGGCATCAGATCGCATTACAGATTGTTGTGAGCCACCATGTGGTTGCTGATATTTGAACTCAGGACCTCTGGAAGAACAATCAGTGCTCCTAACCACTGAGCCATCTCTCCAGCCTGAGTTCTAGCATCTTAGAAGTGTAAGACAACTGACTTATTTTAAGCAGTCTATGGTACTTTGCTGATGGCCCTAAGAAAGCAGCCCAGCTCCTCTGCTGTGGAGTACTGGGCCCACATCTGGAGGTAGATGGTACAGCACCAAGTTTATAGTCTGACTAAAGAGAGAAAAGCTCAGACAGGGCCAGATGAGGAAGGGCCACGGAGGCAACTCACCCTGCAGAGATCTTGCTGTAATGCATATAGGCGGACACGATGACCCCGAGCTTGCCTTTGCTTCCCTAAGAGATAGAGAGACAGAGCTAGAGAACCTGTGAGTTTTATTTAGGCTGAGCCTGCCCTAGCTCTGTAACCCCAAAGTTCCAGCTCACCTTGCAATATAACACTACCACGTGCTGAGGGTCAGCACTGAGCCACGTCTCCATGGCTTTACAGATGGAACACAACTTGTCCAGAGGTGGGGCATGTAGTTCAGGCCAGCCAAAGTCCTGTACCTGCAGAAGTACAAGGGTACAACTCATTGGTGTGTGTGTGGGGGGCATTTAGTAGTAGTCAGCTGGCACACTTTTTCCAGCTGTACTGTGGACTGATATCCCCTACACCATGTTCTTAGGT
The DNA here is from genome assembly GCF_963924665.1 of Micromys minutus. Lineage (NCBI taxonomy): Eukaryota > Metazoa > Chordata > Mammalia > Rodentia > Muridae > Micromys > Micromys minutus. The sequence goes on from NC_137962.1 coordinate 19,245,936, forward strand.
ATCTTAAGTAGTATGAGAAAAGTGGATGTCAACCACTCCTACTAATAACAAGGAGGCAGAGCCTTTTCACAAGGTTGGCTCAGCTTAAAGGGCAGACAGACCCTTTCCCTCCTACCTTGGGGTTCAGGCGGGTCAGGTCATGCCGTTTCTCTGAAAGGTTGAAGAGCTGAAATAAAGGGCAGAGTTAGATGAAGGCGACTTCAGACACAGGTGTGGAGTGGACCCCGAGCATCTTGCTCTAAAACAGTGAGATTGCGATCCGCTGGAGCTGAATCCTCTGTAAGCTGCGTGCCTGGCTAAGCTCCGGCCCCGCCCCGCCCCTGCACACTAACAACGCCCCCTTGCCAGCCCCATCTCAGGTACTGATGGGGAAACAGTAGCCTCGCCCAATTTGGACCTCCCAGCCCTCTCATTGGTTGGATCTGGTCCACTCGCTCCTCACCAGGTACTTGTCCCGGTGCTTGGATTGAAGCACATGGGCCAGCTCTCGCAAATGGCCTCGGTGTCGCTGCTCGTCTGGTCGTGCAGGAAAAGCTGCGGCCAAGATCCGTTCTGTTACATAGGTGAGGTCCAAGTCCCAGCGACGCTCCATGAGCGGATCCAGGCTGAAGCTCCTGGGAGAGGCCGCAAAGCTGATTTAGAGAACAGAGAAGCGCGGCGGCCCCGGGGGCTAGTATGATGGATGGTAAGGATCCTGGGGAGCGCTGGGCGACCCGTTAGGTCCTTAGGGTGGATGGTCCGGAGGGGAAGTACTATCCTGGGGTGTTTTATTGGGGGCCACTGCCATAAGCTTAGTGGGGGTCCAGTGGAAAGTGCCCACGTGGGATCGCCGGGCGTCCCCACTCACCTGGGTAGAGTACTGCGTTGCTTTGTGTGGTTCAGAGACTTGGTGGACCCCTGGTGGATGAGAAACCGTATGTCGACAACTCTTTGGATGCATCGCTTCTAGGCTTCCCCGTCGAAAGGTCTACCAACCGTGGTCTTCTGGAAATGTAGGTCCCTATTCCAAGAGCTACCACACGCCCCTCCCTGCTTAGGTCCCTACCATCCCTTACCAGGTGTTCTATGCGCCGGACTGGGGCCGTGTTTCTCCGCTAGAGGGAGGAGGTAGGGGAGGAAATGGGAGTGGTTAGGGCAGGGGCAAGGACCAGTCTGGATCTGAGGGGCGGGGTGGGAGCGCATGTCAGTGTCCACTCCCTGGGGACAGGACTCTAGCCCCCAACAAGCCCTGGAAGACAGTAACGACTAAGTCATCTATTGAGGGTAACTGCCCAATAACCACGCACTCAGTTCTACACAACCTCCTGGAGACCCACTCTGAGACCACTAGACCCGGGACACTAGTCAGGTTCCTGCCCCATCCTAGAGCATACTCACCAGCTCCGCAGGGGGCAAGGACTGACAGGATGAAGTCACCTGAAAAGAGTTGGGAGTTAAAGGCTGGGCCGGTGAAATGGGGTGCTTTGCCTCAGCAGAAAGATGCAGAAAGATGTGGGGGCTGTCACCTGATGAGCCTAGGCTCTAGCTGAGGTTCTTCTATTTAAGGGAGCCTTGCTTCTGCCTCTTGGTCTCCCACCCCTCTGGCCCCCCGCTTGTTGCTCTTGGCTCTCAGCCCCCTGCCCACACAGACCCCCATTCATCCAGCTGCAGGACAGGAGTTATATATAGAGCCAGCCAGCCAGGCAATGGCCAGGGGTGGACACTAGCCTCTTTCACCGTTGAGACCCCACCCATGGGCACATAGCTCCCCCAAGCTAGCTTGAGGCCCTGGGACTACCCCCTGTACTGATGGAGGACCGGGAACGTTCCTCAGAAATGGGAGCTGCCTCAGGGTCTTAGCGGACAGTGGGCACCACCTACAGAGTATACCTAAACAAGCTCAGCCTTCACCACCCAGGATAAGACCCACTCAGGCATCCTGAGGACCCTTCCTCAGGGAAGGCAAGGCCCATCCGGGTGCCTGGTCTCTGAAATCCTGCTCCCTCTCTATCCACCCCGCCCTTCCTCCCCCCCCCCCCCCATTCTCTCGCCAGCTGCAGCCTGGGCACAGCACCAAGACAAACGCTGTCTCACTGTCCACCCTCCTGGGCCAACCCTCCAGGGGTGGAGTTGGGTGGTTCTTAAAGAGCCCAACACAACACCCCTGCCACCCAGGAAGGGGTCTCCAGGAGTGACAGGGGACTAGGAAGACCCATGCCAGTATAGGCAGGGAAAGACACCATCCCCTATTATCTAGGACAAGATACCCACCTTTGCTTCACATTTTCTGTGTGTGGCCACCTTGCAGACTACAGAGAGAAAAGGGAGGGTAGAGGTTAGCAGAGGCTTATGGGAACAGTTGAAGTAGCTGTCCTCCAGGTCTTGGAAGCCAACCCTGGGACCCTGATACACTAGGTTACTGGAGTTGAAGAACAGAGTTGTCTGTCAGCCGGGAAGAGGGCCAGTGGTTGGGGTCGAGGATGAATAGAGGTGAGAAGGAAAAGAGGAGCAAGAGGAAGGTGAGGAGGAGGAGGAAGGGAAGCCTCTAGTCACAGGTAAAAATGGGAAGGCGGTAGAGTCACAGATCTGGGCTGTGGCAAAGTGGGCGTCAAGGGGGGATGAGAGCGTCTGTTTCTGAATTCGTCTGTCTCTAGAGCTGGAGCCACACAGCTCAGAAGTACTCACTGGAGGGCTCAGAACTATAAGGATGGCGAGAGCCCCTCACCTCTGCAAGAGACACCGGTCCCATCGATGGTCACCTTACACACGGCACACACTGGAGCTTTCTTCCGGAAAACCTTCTCCCGGAAGCTGTGTGGTTCTGCATTCCTAGGCTGCAGGTGGGACGACAGACAGACAGACAGACAGATAGGGGTATGAGTTCCTAGTGGGCCCATCTCCAAGGCTGGGCAGGGACCTTTCCTTAGAGTGACACTGCTTCCCTCTCTTTCAGCCAAAAGTCTCTGAACTCTAATGCACACTTGGCCACAGCTGTTTCAGGGTAGTCATGAGGCCTGTCCTCCACAGGGCTTGGAATGTGACCCCTTGCGTCACCTTGGCTGGGTCAACTCCTCCCTAAGGGTTCACTCAGGCCTCCTCACGTGGCGGAGCTATGTGATGTCCTTGTCACCCCCCACTTGAAATGCAAGGACTTTCCGAGAACCTTGGCAGAGTGTGTGTGGGGGGTCCTGACTCTCTTCCCATCGAACCCTCCCCACCTGAGGATTGTGTACCGTGACCCCAGACACACAAGCACCGTCACAAAACACCCAGACTGACTGCAGCCAGTCCTGAGCCCCTGGCTCTCAGAGTCTCCGAGCTCCAGGCAGTTGATATGACCCCCCTCCCCCATGGTCAGAACATGTTTACTCTTTGTGCACTGAGGCGGCGGCGGCAGGCAGCAATTGTCTAAGACTCGGGTGGCAATGGGGACAGCCACGCGGATGCCTTGCTGCCTCAGCATGTTACAACAGGGGTGGCCAGGTTCTCTGGATGCCCCCTCCCCACCCAGAGGTAGTGAGGTCAGTGGCTGGCTGGGAGAAGTCTCACTGCTTGCTGTTCTGATCCCTCCCACCTCAGCTCGCCCCTCCTTCCCAGTGTCTGTGGACAATCTCCCTCTTGCCACATTCTTCATCCCCGAATTCAAGCTCCTACTGTTACTGTTTCCTCCTCTCCCGGGAGTATGGAGAGGAAAAGAAGGGGGAGGGGACTGGACAACAACATATGAGCAACTTTGGTCTCTTAACTGTTCTAGAACTCTTCTGGACCAGAGGTGGGACCCACCAGGACATTTGGACACACTTGCGGATGACATCACACACAGATTACGTCAGTAGAAGGCAACCTCCCTGCCTTTCATTGCCTTCTTTCCATACCTTTTCCCTCAAGCTTCCCCAGGAGGTTAGGGCTTCAGCTTTAAGCTGAACCCTCCAGGCCTATTCGGGTTCAAGCCAGGAAACACAGTCAGAACAGATGGTAGTATCATGCTGCTACCTTAGACACATCAGAGGAAAGAGGAGGGGGATGCTGAGCCAGGGGAAGAGGCGGAAGAAGAGGCTGAAACTAGGAAGAGGGTCTGGCCTGAATCCTGGCCTTCCTGCCTTGTCCGCACCTCCACCCTGCCCCACCTTTGCCCAGCTGGTGGGCATTCCTACCCTGCTGGTGGCCCGGCTGCTGTCCCTCCGCAGGGCTCTGAGCAACCTTTCCACAGGGCCGCTGGACTTCATGGTGTCTGGCTGGCTGGGCTCTTGGCTGCAGGGCCTGAACAATGCCGGGGCCTGGCCTGGGGCTTCCTGGAAGCAGCCGGGCTGAGGCAGCCGCTTCCCTTGGGTGGAGGGGAGGCTGTCTGGCTGGTGTGTGGAGAAGCCAGGCCCTGGAAGTGGAGGGAAGTGCAGGCGGGAAGGGGGCAGGTCGCTGCTCCAGGAAGTGGGGTGGGGGAGGATGTGGGGGAGGCCAGGAGATCAGATTCCCAGGATCTACCCTGCTGGGAGTGTCAGCCTAAGATCTTTGGCTCTCCCCATCTCTGGAGCTGCCTCCCACCCAGTGGGCCACCATGTGTAGGGGTCTGTGGTCCTGAGATCCAGCCCTGGAATCAGCCAGTGTCGCAGGGTGGGAATTCAGGTCTCAGGGCAGGGCTCAAGGGCCAGTGGAGAACACTGTGTCCCCAGCCAGTTTCTAGCCTGAACCCTCATGGTCCCTTGGGACTTCCTGTGGGAAGGAAGTGTTGCTGGGAACCAGCACCCCACATCCTCAGGGTGAAAGAAAGTTAAGGATGGGGGCTAACTTCCCTGTCAGATGGGAAAAGGATCTGTAGTGCCTTCCCTCAACACCAAGTTCCAGCCAGGAGGGCTGGCTGCTTACTGGAGTCCATCTTGCTGTAACCCAAAACACTGGAGGCTCCTCCTGAAGACCCCATCTACTCCCCTCCAGACACAACCCAGTTTCTGGCTTAGTTCCCAGGCCCTGTACCTGAGGCTCTACCGGGGACTCCACCCACCCGCCAAAGGCTGAGCGATACCTTCATGGCTCTTCTGGCCTGTCTCTCCTTCCTCTGCGCTGTCACTGGACCAGAGGACTGGACAGGAGGCCCCCTCCCAACACATACTCCACCCCCCTCTAAGGCCTCCTGCCTCCCTCCTGGGAATAGGGCCAACTTCCTGTCCCAGGAGTCAAGGGAAGGAGGTGGATGGGGCCTTGGAAAGGATTGGAACAACCTTTCTAAAACAAGGGTCAATGGCCTGGGGGTTCTCAGTCCAAGCCCTTGACAGCAGCCTGTGGAATGCCCATAGTAGCTGTCACTGAAAGAATGTATAGTCCTGTCACCCTCATTTGCATGGTATTTACTGAATGTCTCCCGTGCAGCTCCTGTAGCTCTGGCTTCTCCTGCATCCCCCCACCCCCAGGAATCTCCCCCTCTGCCTCATGCCCATCTGACAGATGAAGGGCGGGTCAACCCTCCCATGGACACTTCAGAAAACCTGTCAGACTGAAAAGTCTGAGGCCTCTCTTCTTGCATGCTCCAGTTCTCTAGGAAGCCTGGCTAGAAGTCGGTATGAGTGGCAAAGGGTGGGGCCCGACCTGTAACTGGAGAGGGCCCCTGGCTCTGCAGTCCCCACCTGAGCTCTGGCTGTGTCCCAGGGCATTCCAGGCTGATGGCCAGGTGGGCAACTAACTGGGCCTGTCCTGATTCAGCACCCATAGCTCTGCTCAGGGAGATGGATCGCTGCAGCGCCTCCCCCGATCCATTTCCCCCCTCTGCTCCTATGGCACGCGGGCCTACTTCTGCAGCCTCTGGTGGGACTGAAAGTCTTCCTCTGGAACAGGTCCCCAAACATCTGCCCTCACTGAACTTACGCTACCCATGCAGATCTAGAAAATAAGTGTCCACTTGGCTCTGCACGGCCCCGCCACAGGGGGTGTGGAGTATCCTAAAAGGAGCTGAGGGCAAATTATGCCTGAGGAACGGCAGCATTACGTGAGTCCTCACCTCCCACCTCTTGCCTGGAATATTCCAGAGCTTTTTTGCTTCTCCCCAGCAGGGCCCCCTCTCACTCTGAAGGCCTTGGGTTTGTTTGGAGAAACCCCTCCACCCACCCACACACCCCTCCTTCCTAGAAATAACTGTGGTTGGATGAGAAGCTGGGAGCCGGGCCACAGAGGATTGAGGCCCAGGAAAGGAGGGAGGGAAAGGGAGGTAGGACTCAAGGGTGTGTCCAGAGGACCTAGGGGGTATCTAGGCAGGGCAGAAGTAGTAAAGGGCTAATGGGAGAGATCAGCTTCATCTGTGTCTGCATTCTGCCTCAGTGTCCCAGATAGAGAAAACGAGAGGAAAAGGCTTGCATGCCAGGCTAGGGCCGCAACATTGCTGCCAGCTGCTGCGGGCATCTTGTGTTCAAAGTGCGCTTGTGGCTGGAGCTAGAGAGGTACGCAGAATGTGGCCTGAGCCAACAGTAGTGCACATTGGGACGCAGGAAGGCGTGGCGGCCTGAGCTAGGACCACAGCCGCGCCCCGCCCCCTGGTCACCTCTAGTATCTTCAACTGCCCCCTAGCTCGCCGTGACCGGGAAGGGAGAGCGCGGGCCACGGTCCCAGCCTCAGGCTCCCGCCGAGCCGATGCTCCCCGACCCCCGGTGGCTCCGCGCCCCCTGGCGCCCGCCCCTGGCTCGGACCGCGCGCTGTGACGCAGAGGCCGATGATCGCCCGCGTTCCCGCCCAGCGTGGCGCGGCCACTCACCTGTGGAGGGCGCCCGGAGGGCCGGGGGCGCGGCGGACCGGGGCAGCAGCAGGGGGCGCCCCCGGGCCAGCCCATCCCGGCCAGCCGCGCATCGACACGGGCGCTCAGCTGGCTCCCTCCCGCCGCGCCCTGCGCCCTCTGCCTCCTCCCGCCCTCCGGCTCCCTCCTTCTTTCCTGGCTCCAATCGCCACCTTCCACCCGCTCCCCGCCCGCGCCGCCTCCTTTCCCCCTCCTCTCCTCCCACTGTCCTTCCCCGTGCGCGGCTCGGCGCGCCGAGGCAGGCTCCGGCCGAGACTCCCAGATGGAGCAACAGCCGGAGCCCGGGAGGGATCGCACGTGGAAAGACAGCCCCAGGAAACCTCAGATCGAGAGGCTGCAGAGGGCAGGGCAGGGAGAAACGTGTGAGCCTCATAGACTTCTTAAGGAAGGAGGACGCAGAGGCCTCTTTACGGACCCTTGTCCAAACTAGGCCTGGCTGGTTGAGGCACCAGACTTAGCTGGTGTCCCAGGACTTAACGCTTCCTGGAGCTTTCTGTCACTTCTCCTAAAGGACTCGAGTTCAGGACCCAGAGCAGGTTCAAGATTCCTGACTCTCTTTAGTCACCGCGCCGGTGTTCTTAGGACTTCATCCCATTCTTTTAGAATCTGATATTGGATAGGGACGTCTGGAATTAAGCTAAGGTGGTGTTAGTTTGAGTTGTGCTTCTTGGAGGAGAGAAGGTGAGAGTAGGAATGTGGCCCTGGCATCTTAGAGCCTGTTGTCATTCCCTGTTCCCAGCATTCCTTAGCAGATCCTACGCTGGGAACTTTCCGCCCCACGGTGGAAAATGATGGAGCCATGTATCTCAATGCCGGGAAGTGCCTAGAGCTCAGTGCTGGGGTAGGTGCTCAAAGCAGCACGGTCTGCTCAAGCCCTCTGGGCCTGTCTCCCTGCCCCATCTCTCACTATGCTCATCCTTTATCCTTTGCTGACAAAGGCTGGGCTGGGCTGGGCTGGCTCTGATTACTGAATGGAGCACCTGATTCCAATGTGGCGGCCGGGAAGCATGGCTGGTGGGTCTTACTGTCCAGTGGGCACTTTGACAGCGGCCAGCGTCCCAGGGGACTACAGGAAGAGCAGGAGAGGCGCTGCGGAGGGAAGGCTGCACGGGCAGTCAAGTGAGAGTTGGAGGAAGGGCGGGGGTGGGGGTAGGGGTGGTGGTGGCAGGGATTGGAGGCTCATGGGAAAGGGCAAGGCTGAAGGTCATGCTGTGTATTTTGGCAAGATTATGTAATTAGCATGGAAAATGAAAACGTTTGTCTAATGCCTGCAGCTTTTAATATCCAGCCCTTCACAGCATATCCTGGGCTTTGGCCGGTGCTAGGATATCACCTTTGGATGTAGCTTTTAATTTCTAAAGTCACCAATGAGTGAGCTAGATTGATTGGATCCCAGAGGTGGGTGGGACTCTAATTTCACACTGGGCTGGTATTTTACCCAGCCTAAGCAGCCATTAGGAAGAACTTGAAAGGTTCCTAGGAATTGGAAGGGGGAGAAAAGAGTCACCAGATGGCTCCCCAGCTCAAGTTTGATCACTTACTCTAGGGGTACCAATTGAGGGGAGGGAAACCTAAAAGGCAGGAAGGATGCTTGGTGGCGATAGGGGTAAAAGTGAATGCCTCGGGGGAGGGGCAGGCATTTTGATTGCCAGCTCGGCAGCAGGGAAAGAGGAGAGGGAGAAAACCAGGAGCTATAGATAAAGGTGGACACCCTCTGACTTCCCTCCACAAGGAGTCTTACCTTGACAATGCAGAAAGCGGTCCATCTTGGTACTGAAGGAAGAACTTCCTCTTCCACAGCCTGAGATCTCATACCCATGACTGATGCACCTAATTTTTTAAAAACATGGATCTTCAGAGTGTGGGGCTGTTCTGGATGGAAGAGCACTGGGCTCTAGGAACTAGGAGCAGTGTGGGGTAAGGGGTAGTGCTAGCTTCAGAGGCGGACCTCCTGGCAGAGGACAGAGCAAGCATTGTCCAACCAGGAGGTTGCTGCAGCTGGGCGGGAACAGAATTCTCTTCCAAACTTTGTTTTGTGGGGGCGAGAAGGCAATTCTCCTTGACTCTTAGCCCTGGGGGTTGATGGTTGCTGAGAAACGAAGCCTATTTGTCAATTGTTATTTCCCAGAAGCAGATGTGAAGCTCAGTCACTTCCTTAGAGGACATGCTTGGAGTTAGTGAGGCAACACTTCACTGCCTTGAACCAGAGCAGAGCCTGGGTCTGTTAGGAGAAACTAGTCTATGGCCTTCAGTGTACCCAGCCAGAATCTGTCTGTCATGACTGTCCTTTTTTGCATTCTGCTGGCTGAGTTGGGAAGATAGGCAGTGAGGACTGACTTGTCTTTACAGAATTGAGGCTCCGTAAGTGGTTAGGTAGGTGTGGTCATGCTATACAGCCTTGCCTTCTTAGAGGATCCTCCTGGAACAGACTCGCCCACCAGTCTGTTTCCCTTTTCCCAGATGTTGGCTGCTTCAAGTTGGATGGCCATTAGTCTACTGGGACTAGCTTCTGGGGTAAATCTTGAGAAACCTTTCACATTGAAAAGCTCCCACAACATAGCCACTCATTCCTGGATCCCAACCTAACTTTGCCAGTTTTGGCTGTTAGGAAACAGAAAAGCAATGGCCTTGCAATGGAGAGCCAATTCCAGGGTAGCAAAGGATGCAGAGAAAATCTCTCAATCAAACCAAACCCTAGACAAGCATCCCCATCTTAAATACAAGCCCCTCAGATGTAGAGGTTGTCTATCCTAACCCATTTTCTGGTTTCAGCAATGACCAGCTTTGGAAAAAGTCTTTAGCATCTCATGAAGTGGTTCCTGTATCTGCACTTCTCCACAGCCTGCAGTGTTGACACTAGGCAAAAACCTGGGGGTTAGAACAAGTTATCGAGGACAGCAAACCCCAGGCTTCGTGTACAGAGGGCTATTTCCACTGATGAGGCTACCCCTCTGCTATGCAACTGTTGTGCACAGCAGACAGGATGGAGATGGGGACCCGGCATTCAGAAGGGAAGGAGAATAAGAGCACAGGAAGTGCCTGAAAGACTGCAACATTGACCATCAAGTTTAAAGACTGGATTTATTTGGAGAAAAACAAAACAAAAAACCCCTCAACCCAAAGGATGGGATTTTACATCTCAAGACATCTCCCAAGTAATGTCTACAGATTACAAATCATTTTCATAGAAGATATTTTTGTACAAATTTTACATGTATTCAGGAGCGGGACATAAGTCAACCCCTGTTTTTATTTTAACAGAGGAGCAAAGTAGGAGAGTGGGAAAACACAGCTGTCTTTCGGGTGCAACTATCTGGAAGGGAAATAGACATGAAGAGGGCAAACTACCTTCTCACTGTCTACAGCAACGGTTTTAAAAAACCCATTCAACTGTGGGGATCTCTGCAAAAGCCCACTTCCTAGCTACTAGCCAATCAAATCCATTGGAGAAGCGATTTGCTGTGCCCACTGCTGCAGCACATGACACCAATGCTCCTGCACAGCAGGCCTAGGACCAAGGTATCATTTGTCTGGAGTACCTGACAACAGGGAGGCTTGCCATCTTTGGAGCTGACTCCTAAGATGCAGGTGCACATCAAAACAGACAGGTCAAGCTACAGTGTTGCAAGAGAAACCAGGACCTTTGCATTCTCCTTTATTCTTGAGGGGAGTAAAGAAGCCAACCCTCCTAGGCAGAAAACCACAGCCTAGGTCACATACATTATAAACTCAAGCACTGGCAAGGGGCTCCAATGAAGGGAACTTATAGAAACCTTAACACACTCCAACCAAGGACAAGGGCCTCCAACTCACCCCATTTACACAGCCCTATTCAGCCAAGCCCAGCAGCTGGGGATGAGAGCAGCTGAACAGGCACAAGGGCAGGAATCAAAGGTAGCACAGAGCTGGTTTGCTTGAGAAAAGCAGTGAGTTCTCAGGCTGAAGCTTCTTGTAGCCAAGACACACTGTCTGTGGGAGGCTAAGTGTCATGGAGAGCATGAGATGGCCAGAGTGACAAGGGCTTCAAAGGATGTGGATAAGTCTGAACCTCTAGGAAGGACTGTTTAGAAGGGGCAACACCAGGATACAGAAGACCAGAACCTCCCCACTGCCTCTAAGTGCTCCCTCATCCAGAAATGACCACTCTATTCCTGTATTTACTGGAGTCACACCAATTCCCTTACTACCTGGGTATAAAATGTAATTATCACCTTGCCAAAGCTTTTCAAACCACGATTGAGTTTCCCATTCATTTTGGTCCCCAAGCGGTGCTACTTGTTAGTGGCCTGCAGACTCACTCCCAACTACCCCCTTGGGGGGTAAAAAAAAATTAAACAATTCTCCCTAGGCTGGCCCCATGAAGTCAGAACAAAAGTAGAGGGGCTGGCAGCCTCCTGGAGACTGGAACAGCTTGAGAGACTAGAGCTACCTTTCTAAGGATGGGAAATTTGTTCAGGTAATGTTTGGGAATTCACAGGTGCCACCTTAGGATAAGAATCAGAAGGTAGAAATCTCACTTCTCCCTTGCACCTTTCTCTACTGCCTAACTGATGTGACAGTCTCTCATCACTGCATTTCTGCTAAATGGAGCCCCAAGCGCTGGTCACACAGGTAACTGCTTGGTATCATTAGACATTCACAACTTCCCCATTCAAAAGCAGTAGCCACATCTCTGGCTACAATGGAAATTCTCCAGTTACTTCAATACTTTTAAGAGGCTGCAGCAGCATGCAAAAGAATTTCATTTCATAAAAAAAAGTTTAGAAAGGTCTTCAGGAGATGGTGAGTTTATTTTGTCTTGTCTGGATAGAGGTTTGATTTGCTCTTGAATGTTCCGGGGTGGAGACGAGGACAAAGCACAGGGTGGAGGTCTACTCAGTGCAGTCGTCTCCCTCATTCTCCTCCTCCCCGTCCACAGACAGGGCGGCATACTTGCTTGCAGAACTGAACTTCTGTAACAGAGAGGACAAGGTCATGGATGGGAGCCCAAGACTCTCCTACCCCAACCCTAGACATACACTCATGCCTTGGCACAACAAGTCCAGACCACAGCACTCCTCTGGGAGAGCATGTTGCAGTGCAGCAGCCAGGGAGGGTCAGGGGTAGAGTGACCTCAGCGAGAAAGGTCAACAACAAAAAAGCCCACCGTAACTTTCCTCACTAGTTTGAACAGACACTGCTGCCTCAGTTCCAACTCTCCCACTGAAGGAGAAGCAGTCAGGTGCAAAGCTAAGTAGAGGCAAGCACACACTACTTACGGAGGCTGGATTTTCCTCAGGTTTCTTTGGCTCAGGTGCAGATCTGGGGTCTTGATCTTTTCTGCCATCCTTCCTGCAGACACAAACATCCCATTCAACAGTGTTGCTAGGACAGAGCATTATATGTTTAGATCCAGAAAATCTAACAGTGACTCTAGTTTGTTCATAGTGGTAGACCTGGCAATGCCTGAAAAAGCCAAGAACCACTTTATAAAGATTCTCCATATCTAACACAAGATTCATAAACAGTGAGAAAACACAGACATACCTATCCAAATCCTTCCAGTGGTCTCTGTTCCCTCCATCTCCGGGACCACGGCTGGAGTTTCCAGTTTGGCCTTTTGTGGCACTCACCCCATCAACTTTATTTTCATCTGTTTAAGCAAAATCATTAAAACCAAATTCAAGACAAAAAGTAACTCATCACCCCTGTTCTTGCTATATGAAAAAAACACATATTAAGGGGAATTACTCCCACTCCAAACCTGCCTAAGTAAGGCCTTTCTTCCCGTTAAAACTTACTGTAGTGAACGTCACCTAGAAAAGCAAGACAGAAACAGGAACTAGACTGTTCTGTAGTGACCTTGGTTTACTAATGGTGACTTCGAACCTGGACAGGCACATTAATTCTGTCCAATTTTCTCACAAAGGCAAGCTTTACCTTGAAGAGGCAACTTCAAGAACTCTTTGAAGTCATTCCTGCTCTCTACTGACAGAAAAAGGGAGCTCAAAGACCATAAACAATATAGAGGCAGTTGAAGGTTGATGGGGTAGGAAGGACACTTTCAATAGCATAGCCACTGCTAAGGTGCCGGAGCTTTTATAATCTTCAGTAAAACCCAGTAGGCCATTCCTCACAAAAGCCAAGAGTAGAGGACAGCTGGGAAGAGGGGGCTTGGCAGGAAGGAGATGAGAGGCCAACTGGGGGCCCGTTGAAATACATTATGCACATGCAAGAAGAGTCATCACTCGACCCAAAGAGCTCAAAACAAAACAAAAAACTGCAGCTCTCATTAAAACAAAAGTATTCTTGCTAGGCAGGGCAGATCTCTTGAGCTGGAGGTCAGCCTGGTCTGAGCTCCAGGATAGCCAGGGCCACCCAGCGAAACCCTGCCTAGAGAAAACAAAAGAAAAATTCTTTTTTACATGATGTGTAATCCTGGAGTCTCTCTTTAGTTATTTTATGTGTACTGGCTGAGTGTGTGCACATATATTTGAGGCTTGTTGAGGTCAGAAGAGGATATCAAATGCCCTGGAAGAACTGGAGATTTCACGGTTCTGAGTACCACACAGGTGATGGGAACTGAACTTGTGTGTAACCCCTGGATGTGTTTGCACTCCAATTGGATTAAAATCTACGCCTCTCTCGGCATGGGCTCACCTTTTCTGGATGGTCCTTCCTCAGAGGGCTGAGCTGGAGCCACTTTCCCCCCACCACTGGAATGAAGCAAGCAAACAGCCATCAGTTTTCACAGGAACGACAACACAAGCGCACACATTTTCCAAATGAAGTAGGCGGCATTTTCATTCCACACCACAATATTAGGATACAGGAAAGACAGTGAAGGAAGAAGTCATTTCTACAAGTGAGTCCTACATGCTTTGGAAATCCAGCATGTTTAGTTGGAATCTTCTCTTAGAAAAATTTAAGAGATTTGTAAGTCACTTAAGTGAGCAAGGTATGTCACAGGGCAAAACATATATATCTACATATTTCTGTGGTAAATATTCCTATCATAGCTGATCTTAACCCATTAAACTGATGTCAACTGGCTAACAAAAATCAAGAAAACAGATACTGTTTTGAGACAACAGTGTATGAATTATACAGGAGGCAACCTCATCTGTAATATTACACAGGCCACACTCCCTCAGGGCACCTCCAGCTAAGCAGCTGCTGTTACAGGCCTACTCACCTTGTAGGGGACGGCTGCTCTGTGTCTGAGCTCTGAGATCGAGCAGGAGGGTTAGAGCTTCGCTTCACCCACGCATTCTCCTTTGGTGGAGGGGCTGGCATTACCTTTAGAGGCTGGTCAGGTTTAGGAGGCTTAGAGGTTGGAGAGTGACAGTCTTCTTCTTTATTGAGGGTTTCATTTTCTAGAGACTTCTCACTCTCTCTCCTTCGTGTATCTGTGGGAAGAGGGACTCACTGTACAGAGTCCATCTGGACTCTAACAGCAGGGAACGGAGCATCCTCACGTTCTCCATCAGCAGACACTACCTGGTTCCTGATAGCTATAGCTACACACAAACCAATGGTTTCTAGGTCACCCAAAGAAAAGTGCTTCATGGATACAGAAAAGGGAAAAAAAGCTACCTGAAAGAACCGTCTTTACTTGGAAGGAATGGGCACTTGTTTTATTTTTTTGGAGTTACAACTTGCCTGTGTGTTAAGACAGTCTTAAGTGGGGAGAATATGCTCTTGTGAATGGGACTCAAGACTAAAGCCCAGGAACTACTGCTCAACATCAGCTCAGCAGAAGCCTTTACAGGGAACAAAAACCAGACACATTTATATTTGCATAAAAACTTTTCTGGAACCATGGAGCCTGCTTTCCCAGTTACCACCTACATTTGAGGTATAAGCTCTAGCAAAGTGGCTACACAACCAACATCATACTTTACCTGGTCAGAAGGAGCAAGACATTATGTTACAACAAAGGTGAAACATTTCCAGAAAACTCTTATAACACTTGGCTCAAGTGACAAATCACTTTGGTGTTTGGCTGTTTTAAAATACTCAAGGGGGGGGGGACGACTCAAGTACAAGTAAACTTGGAGGTAGGAGAAACTTGAGCAACAGCAAATCATAGTAAGGAGGAAGGGGGCACTGCAATCAGCAGTCCAGGATCCTGCGACACTACATTTGCTGATGAGGAAATGAATTTACCCCCAAGAACACCACTTTAAAGTTGCCCAAACATCATCAAATAACATCACCCCAAGTGGTCAGAAACCAGTGCAGAATAAGGTGGCTCTAAAAATAACTAAACCGGTGAGACAGAAAATAGGGACTGGCAAGATGTGTAGCAGGTATGGTGGCTTGCCACCAAAACTGCTGAGATCAATGACTGAAACACCCTCTTTGGCGAAAACAGAATGCTTCAGGATTTTCTCTGACCTTGTAATATCATGATACAAGACCCCACTCCTCCACAACATAAATGTTAAACACAAAAAGCAAATCTAACAAATATTCTCTTGTGACATTAAATCTATTCTGGCACCTGTTCTTGAAGCAAGAAATGTGAGAAAAGTGCCTATCTGGCTATGAAAACGGGGACACTGACACCCACCCAGGTCTGACTTACTTCTGCCAGATGTGGCTGAGGTCCCAGTCTGTGATGACTCACTTCCTGTCCTCGACCGTTCTCTTTCCTGAGTTTCTTCACTTCGCCAACTTGGGTGCCTGCACACGAGATTGAAACAGAAAAGACACTTAATGCCACGACGACGCTGATACAAACTGTTATTTGGTATGTGCAGGCCAGAGGACAATCTTAGAACACTGTTCCTTAGAAGTTATCCACCTTGTTTCTATCTTACGCTTGGGTTGTCTGCCTGTAAGTCTGTACACCATGCATGTCCCTGGTGCCTAGATGCCAGATATCATTATGAGATCTTGTGGAACTAGAGTTACAGGTGGTTGGAGGAGGAGAATCAAAATCGGGGACTTTGTAAGAGCAGCCAGTGTTTTAAGCAATGAGCCCTCCAACCCTGCCAAGTCTTTCTTAGACTGCAATGGAGTTTACTGAGCAGGCCAGTGAGTAGTAAGCACCCACCAGGTGCTGAGCCCTGTCCTCCCCTTCAGAGCATACACCAGCAGGACCAGACCAAATCACTAAGGTTTTCATGCTGTGCCACTCAGACCCACACGATCAGCCCGAAGACTGCCATCACACGGCTTTATCTTCAACCATTTCACGCAGTAGGTTCATGTGCTGGTTCTAAATACCTCAGGGTTCCATGTTAGCTGCTACTCTGAATGCAACTGTGAAAGTCATTCATATAGAATGTTGCTGAGTTTTCTTAATAAAATCCTAAAATTCGGGCTGGAGAGATGGCTCAGCGGTTAAGAGCACTGCCTGCTCTTCCAGCGGTCTTGAGTTCAATCCCCAGCAACCACATGGTGGCTCACAACCATCTGTAATGGGATCCGATGCCCTCTTCTAGTGTGTCTGAAGACAGTGTACTCATATACATAACATAAATGCATCTTAAAAACAAAATTGGCCTGACTTAAACACTGTTCAAAAAAATCCTAAAATTAATTTTGTGTGTGTGCCAGGTATGGTGGCACATACTTTTAATCCCAAGAGGTAAAAGCAGGCAGACCTGAGGCCATTCTAGTTCTAGGAGAGCTAGAACTAGAGACCCTGTCTCAAAAAACAAAACAAATAAACCCCAAAACAAAACAAACAACTTTTCTACCAATCCTTATATTAATACAAAAAACATACAGAAAAATGCAAAATAATTCTTGGCTATCTTCAGCAAGAAAAAGCACTGTGTGCAGTATAACGCAGTTGGCTGAGGTCACATTGGCACCTGCGACACCTGGTAGCAGAGGTAGGAGTGTAAAGCCTGACTGGGCTGTGATTTCTGGTGAGGTCTGGTGACTGTTTCAAAATATAAGGCTAGTGAGATGACTTGGTAGGTCACTTCCTGCCAAGTCTGAAGATGCACAAAATTGTCCTCTGACCTCTGTATACACACACACCCAAGTATAAAAAAAAAAAAAAAAAAAAATCAGGTCACTATTTTTACAACAGGCACAATTTATTTACTTCTGTTCCGAAGTGCCACCAAATTTCTATTATGTCAGGTGTAGCACAAGTCTTTTTGAAAACTTGAAGGTACAGAAGTTTTAGTGTGTGACACTTACACTCTACAGACTGCTCTACCCTACCCAATAAAAGACATTTCCCTGACCCTCACCTCTCCCGGGGCCGGCGGTCGAGTTTGGGCTCATCCAGCTGACGCTGCAGCTTCTCCTGCTCCTTCTGTAGCCGCTCCTCTACTTCTCTCTCTCTAGCAGCCGTGTCAACCGGCTTCGCACCTCCAAAGATAGACGCCGCTCGGCTGGACTGGGAGGTGCTAGCAGAGGAATCGTCTTCCTTAGGAGTACTCCGAGGCTTTAGGTTCAGTTTGGGTCTTTGGGGGGGACCTAAGTTAAACAAAACTCTAAGTAACAGTTTCCAAGTCACCAGAAGGTGACTGCTGAAAGCCAGACTCTAAGACTCTTAGGACTCTTGTCCAAGGATCTGGTCTGAGGATGAACATCTTCAACAGGTTAAAAGAACCCTTTTATCAATGACAGGGAAGATTTTAGAGGTGTGTATATTAGAGACACAGGTGAACACGCTCCTTAGCACTGGAGATCCGAACCACAGTCTCACAGCTGCATGGCAGGCACATTAGACACTAAGCGATCTCACCAGCCAAGGGAGGCTCCATTTAGTTCTTACAGTTTTTGTATAGAATTTTAAGTAGTCCAATTTCCTTCTCTTTCCAATTCATCAGAGTACTTTCAAAAGTGACCTAAAATTTAATCGAGCTGTGTCACCTAACAAGACCATTTTTCTTCCTGATTAAACTCTCTGATAGCGCTGCCACACTTACCCTAGGTGGTGGTTGTTTATTCCTCACACCTATCAGAGCTGAATGTGACAGTGCTTTGTTTCAGTAAATTTTCAGAGTTAACCTCTGAAAATTAATCAGTAATGATTAATGGCTGGGACTTTCATTTTTCTTATTAATAGTGCAACAGAAAAATGTCTGTTTCTTCCTCTCCTACTAATCATTAAATTCTAACTGAAAATCGATATGGAAAGGCATTCAAGATGGAGACAACGGGCTCTCTTCACACTGCCACCCCCATCAGCTGTACTGTGCTCTGCCGCCTCCTTTATACCCGCGAACAGCTTTCTAGCTCTGCTCCATGGAGAGAGAAGTACCTCTGTCATCACGCCGGTAATCGTCCCGAGAGTGATCATCCCTGGACCACGGCCGATCGTCCCGTCTGTCATAGCGGTCTTCATAGCGGTCCCCACCTCCTCTGTAGTCATCGTCCCTCCGGTACCCACTTCCAAAGGCTCTCCTACCACTGCCTATCCTGGAGTCATAGCCTAACGACAGACCTCAAATTGTGGTCACACAGAAAGGGAAAAAAAGCAAAGAAAATTCTTGAGAAGTGTTTTCCACTGAGCATTGTGACTACCTCGGTCATAGTCTCTGCTGCCTCGGTCATCATAGCGATCCCGGCCTCCATAGCGGTCCATGTCTCTGCGTGGGCCGTCCCGATATCCGTCCCTATACCCATCCCGATACCGGTCCGAATCGTAACGATCTCGATACTCTAGAAAGAAAAGAAAATAGGTAACAAGTGCGGTAGCTCACTAGATCAATTTGAGTTCTATTCACAATGGGCCAGCCTGGTTTGACCACACCCCCAAACCAGAACCATCTGTACTGACTTAGAAAATTTCTCAGTATCTGTTTCTTTAAAAAAAAAAAAAAAAAAAAAAAAAAAAAAAAAAAAAAAATCCCTGATGGGCACTAGCATTGAAGCTCACTTGGCGGAATGCTTGCTTGCTCGCCAAGCACACATGTAGCTCTAGGTTTAATTCAAAAGACCACATCACCATTGGGATGTTAGGCAGCAGGATGGACTTCAAAGTTATTTTTCTGTCAAATAGCCAACCCCACAACAGGTTGTTTTGCTAGTTTAACATGCTTTTCTTGGGTGGGTGAGGTGATGATAAATGTCCATTTATCCTGTAACAAATCCTAGAACACCATGCTTAAATACATTTAAGCACAAGACAGACTACAGCTGGGATTTTCTATGCTGAAGTTTGGCACAAGGGCCAGAGATGACTCAGCAGATCAGGCTCCTTCCCCACACGGAGGAAAGAAACACTCTCAAAGCTGTTCTCTGACCTCAACTCCCGCTGAGGGTTGGCTAGGCAATCAATAAATGTCTCTTAAAAATGTGTCTGTCCAATGCTAGAAGTACATACTGCTCTTAGTTTAGGTATCCAATGCCTCCCCCCTTTGGCCTGTGAGTTCTGTACTCAAGTGCACCCCCCCCACAATTTTTTTCTCCCTTTTTGCTGTACTTAAACTTGCTTTGTAAACCAGGCCAGCCTTGACCTTTATCTGCATCTGCCTCTCCAGTGCTGGGAATACAGGCATGTGCCACCACACCTGACAAAATAAAACCTGGAGGTGTTGTACAGGCACATAATTTTAATCTCAACCCACAGTAGGGTTATGCAGGCAGACTGAGTCCCAGGCCAGCCAATACTACACAGTGAACCCACCTCAAAAACAAACACATATAGTACTGTTTTTAAAGGTTTTTCCCCCTCAAATTTTATTCTTGCTACTGCATGCATGTTGCGCTATAAATAATTCCATTATTTTCAAGCCTTTATGATCATTTTAAACATATTTTAAGATGGGTAATCACTTTACCCATAAGGATTTTTTAACCCTGACTTAAATGGCAAATATGAGGCTGTATTTCACCTTCACTCACAACACACTATCCAGTCCTTTCCACTGTTGCCAGTGGTCAGTGAAAATGTTCTTTGTATACTGTCTTCAGCACAAAGTATAGTCACTATTTTTTCTTAAGATTTAATCTTTTGTAAGTGCTTTGTCTGCCTGTACACCTGTGTGCCAGAAGAGGGCATCGGATCCCATTATAGATGGTTGTGAGTCACTATATGGTTACTGGGAATTGAACTCAGAAATGGAAGAGCAGAGAGTGCGGGCTCTTAACTACTGAGCCATCTCTCCACCCTTAGTTATCATATTTTTAAGCAAATGAATTTTAAGTTTTCTGAAAGTCACCCTTAAAAACTAATCACAACTATAGTCACGGGGCAATTCCTGGCTGCTTCCACATAGAATCTTCTGATGAAATTTAAATAAGCGTTTAGCCTTTTCTGTGAGTTTCCTGTGTGTAAGTAGGCCTGTGTTGTTTGGCAACAGGGTTTGAAGCAGACCCACTGAGAAGTCAGCAAAGATCTGCTATCCTCACCTCTCATGTGACTTTTATCCCACTCAGGCGCTCTTGCTGTTTGATAAGGACTTTAAGTCGAAGTGACCAAGCTACTGCCTCTCTTTTGTCCCAGACACTCTATTTTATAAACAACCATGTCCAAAGAAAAATGCCTGTACTTTCTGCTAAATTTTTTTTAAATTAGGAACTTATCAAATTCCTTTTCTGCATTTGTCAACAACTTATATTATCAAAATACCCTTCCCCCAAAACTCAAGAGAAACTAACTTTGTAAGTTGTTCCCCACCTAACTGCTAATGTTCCATTATCAAATAGACCCAAGAAACAATAAAAAAAACCTGAACTTACTGTCTCCAAAGCTATCGTCGCCTCTTCTAGGTGGGTAGTCATCAAAGCTGTCTGTGGCGGGACGGGCCCTCCAGTCTGTGTCTGTTTTGTCAGAATCCCGATTTCTATCTCGACCAAAAGAACGGTCATCCCTGTCTGCAGACAGAAAACCAAACAAGTCGGCTCCCAGACACCACTTACTTTGCACACAGCTCTTCACATCCCACCCATGGCTTCGCTTCTATTTTCAAATGTGCTGGCATCCCAAAGCAGCCCAGGCCTTGCAGTTGCTCTCTCCAGGTAAGATATCCATTCTCTTCTTCAAACGTACTCTAGTTAATATTTATCTGTATCATATTTAGCTCAAGCTGCTAGACGACAAATCTAATTACAGGTTTTAATTATAAGGTCAAAGGATAATCAGTGGCTTGAAATCTGAAGGAGACAGTGAACCACTGAATTGCACTCACTGGGTATCAGCACAAGTCCTTTTGTCTGAGGCAAATCTTTAAGAATGCCTCAAGTTTCGTGGAACAAAACTGGTTGAAAACTGAATACAGGACTTGCTACTCCCTAGGACCACTACACCAAACTGGAAAGTTCTACCAGTTTTCTTACCTTTATCCTGTGCTTGATCAGCAACATCCACTCGAATTCTCCTGTTACCTAGAGACTGAGAGCACAGGATCCTGTTAACTGACCCTTGTTAGCCTAAAAAGTTATAAGAACTTGAAAAATTAAAGTTAGTTCTTTCATTTTTCCAAAGCCCAATACATAAATACTGACGTTAACTGTTTAGTGTAATGAAAGTAATTCTCAATCAGCTAACAAGCCTGTAACTATAGCCCCAAGAAGCAGACAAGAGGCACTCCAAGTTCCAGGCCAGCCTAGAATATATATAGGAAGACCCAGCTTCCAAAGAAAAAGGACAATTAAAATACCTAAGAAATTATTTATTCAAATAAAGAGGCCACAACACAGCAGCAGAACACTGAAGACTGCTGCCTCCAGGTTCACTCAGTTCTTGACTTCCCCTTTCCAAATTACCCTTCAAATACACTGAGCTGAGAGTACAGCATGAACCAGGAAGTCTGGCTCTACCCATGAATTTTAACCTTATCTGATACAGATTATAGCATCCAATCATTATTATTTAGTGAAAATATTCCTAAGAGCTGTTTATTTACAATTATACCAAATGGTTGATGTAGCTTATGGAATTCTGGAGTTAAATCTCAGCCCTGAACAGATACACTTTAATTGAACCCAGCTTACTTGTTTCTCTACATTTATAAAGGCAGTTTATTTTTAAAAAGTAAAACCCTAGAGCTAATATAAAGCAGTAAGTAGGTTTATTAGAAATCTGATATATATTGGGTTCCTTCCCTAAAATTCCATTGAAATCACTGCACCTCAAACGATATCAGGAGTGACTTGGTTCAGCTAATAACAAATAGTGCCCATCCCTCACCCCCACTTTCTTTTTGCCTGTCTGCAATGTCTGTCTGAGGGAAGGTGTTACTGATGTTACTGATGGTTGTGAGCTGCCATGTGGGTGCTGAGAATTAAAACCAGGTCCTTTGGCAGAGCAACCAGAGCTCCTAAAGGCTGAGCCCTCTCTCTAGCTCCCCTCACCCCAACTCTTAATTTCGTTACCTCTTCATTGAGACTCAGAGCACTGAGCAAAGAATCCAGATCCTCAAACTCTGCATAGCCGAAACCTTTCAACCTGTCTGGATTGCTGGGTTCTCGTGGTAAGCGTACAGCACTGATCTGAAAAAGAAACAAAAATAAACAAACCACAAACCCAAACAAAGTGATCAGCATATATATAATTTCTTTGAAGAGCATACAAGAACCTGGATGTCTCTACAAGAAAAACTGGTAGAGGGATAGAATTACTCACTAGCCCACACCTTTCAAACCATAGTAATTTAACCCTTAAAACAAAATTAAGGTATTTCTTGCATCTTAGACTCTGCTGCCTTGCTCTGTGGCCCATCCCACAACTGGTTTGTTTGGCTATATTCTCACTATTCCACAAACAGTCTGACACAAGGACACTTACGTTTAGCCCTCTGAAGAAATCCTTAATGGAGTCTTCTGTCACATCATAGGGCAGATTCCCTAGGAAAGCAGTGTAGGGTGGCGACTTAGGAAGACGGCTCCGGTCGATATTGGGTTCCCGAGCAGCCCGTGGAGCAGTGGGAAGGATGGAACGGTCGATTGGAGGGGCCCTGTACACATCGTCATCGTTACTGTGCCAAGTTGTCGACACTAGGACAGGAGCAGACAAAAGGGAGTTATGAAGCTAAGCATGGCAGAGCACTTTCCAAACCGAGACCATCTCAAAACCCCAAACCCAGCAGGCATAATAGAGGCTGGCTCAAAGTCTGAGACCAGCCCAGTATTTACAGTGAGTTCCAGGCCAGTCAGTACTACATAAAGAGACTCTGTATCAAAAAACACAAGCTGGGAGGTAGTGGCCTTTAAATTTCTGAGTTTAAGGCCAGTCTGGTCTACAAAGTAAGTTCCAGCACAGCCAAGAGTACAGATGATTAGTCTAAAAAAAGCCAACCCCCATGAATCCACACACATATAAGATTAGAGCCAGAGATTCATGCCAACACCAAGCCAAGCCAAAACAAGGCTGTGTAAAGGCTGTGCCTTTGAAGCAAAGACAAAAGGAAAACACTTCTAAGGTGTTATAATCAAGACTGAACAAAGAGAGGTTGCTAGATGGTGCAGCAGTTAAGAGCATCTGTTGCTCTTGCAGGTCTCAGGTTTAATTCCTAAACACCCACATGGTGGCTCACAAACATCTGTAAGCCCAGTTCCAGGGGATCCAACAGGCACAGTATTACACATAAAAAAAAAAGTAAACAAAGAGACAAAAACGATTTTCATGACTCTCAGGCCTCTCTTTGAGGGCTCAGCCTGCTCTTACTGTACTCATTTAAGGAATGCTATGAACCAAACCCTTCATGTATTTATTACACTATCTCAACAAGTCTGCAATACTCTTCTATCTACAGAAAATGAAGCTCAATTGCAGACAATACCCTAAGCCTACTACTAAGCACCCCTGGGGTAAACCACTGGACTGTCTGTCTGGGTCTTGTGTTTTCTGCCCCTGGAGCCTCTGTTTTTTAGAGACAGAGTGTCTCTACCTCCCAATCCCAGAAGTTACAGCTACGTACCACCTTACCAGGCCTTCTTCAAAGTTTGTCTTCCCCTAAAACTTAAACAAAATCATCTATCCTAGTTCTGGTCCCTAAATCTGTATTTAGTTTCAACATGTAGAGTATAACCTATATAAAATCTCCTACTTTTAGAGGGAAAAAGAGGTTGTTAAACTGATAAAGTTGTAATATCATAATATATATATATAAAAAAAAAACCCAACTCAGATGTGGTATGCCTGCCTGTAACTAGTACTAAAGGAGGCAGCTGTGAGCAGGTCTCTGAAAGCTTGAGATGAGCCTTCTGGAAAATATACCAAGTCCAGGTCAGATGGACTACAGGAGACCTTTTCCGAAATACAAACATAGCTTGACTTCAGCTCTCCTGGACATGCTCTCTATGGGTTCTGGGTCAGTCAAGGCTTCATAGTGAGATCACACTCCCAAACACACACCCAATCAATCAATAAAGCAAAACACCACAGAAACTTTAGGTTTTCCTTATATCACTATGCAATCAGCTAAGTTGTGTACACTCAACTGCTGGCATCAAGTTGAGGTGAAAACAGGCTGAGGCAAAGTAATGGGAATTATCTAACTACATGGGAAATACAGAACAGTCATGATGTGTCTCTTGGCTAGTCTTGCACATTCAGAGTAGCCAGTAACAGACAGGAGCTGGGACTGAAGGAGCGCACCGCCACACCTTGCTACTCAGTCTTAATAAATAGCCAGGACTAGCATGTAATTATTCTGAAAGTTCACTTTAGTTTGAGAGTCAACCAGAGATTAAACCCAATACCCCAAACACAAAAAATTTCAGGCTGTACAAAGATTATTTTCCAATCACAAATGAAGAAAATCATGGAACACCATGTTATCTAAAAACCAGTGAACTTCTAATTTAAGCACAATGACAGTTCCAAGGACAACAAAGGGAAATTACCATCTCCTTCCAGATCGTCTGTTTCATCAGCCCAGCTGACTGGTTTGGAGACATAGGTGCTTCCTCCACCAGTTCCCCCATCCTCAGCTAGAAAGTCTGTTAGGGAGATGGTCTTCCCCTTCTTATTCTTCTTTTTTGCTGAAAGAGAGAGAGATTACTCAAGAACAAGTAGGTACTTAAAACTTATTTTGAACCATTAAAGACACTTAAATCAACAGGGCTGGAGAGATGGTTCAGTGGTTAGTAGCACTGACTGCTCTTCCAGAGGTCCTGAGTTCAATTCCCAGCAAGGACATGGTGGCTCACAACCATCTGTAATGAGATCTGATGCCCTCTTCTGGTGTGTCTGAAG
Organism: Micromys minutus; assembly: GCF_963924665.1. Lineage (NCBI taxonomy): Eukaryota > Metazoa > Chordata > Mammalia > Rodentia > Muridae > Micromys > Micromys minutus. Next base: position 19,270,784 of record NC_137962.1, read on the forward strand.
ACAGCTGCAGTGTATTCATACAAATAAAATAAGTAACTTAAGAAAAAAAAATCAACAAGGATCATGGAATTCACATCATAAATGAATTGTTATGCAGATATAAACATGGAGAAAACAACCTAATACTCAAGAAGTCAGGCATAATATCTGAGGCAGGAGGACTGTGTATGTTGTAAATAGCTCATTTGTTAGCATAGGGAGCATGAAGTCCTGGGTTTAATCCTTACCACTATATAAACTGGGTGCGGCAGGATAAACTTGAACTGCTAGACTAAGCAGGCAGAGGATGGAAGATCAGAAGTAGTGATGGAGTGAGGCCATCATCACTACAGGGTGACTCTGAGGCCAGCCTGGAATACATGAGACCCTGTCCCACAAAATCACAGTAACAGTAAATGCTTCTTATGTCCATGTGCACATTCAGCATAGAAAGGGAAAGCTGTCAACTAATACCATCTGGGAAACATGGCTACAATGAAGACAGTCTTCATATATTACTAATACAGACAGACAAGTAAGGCAAAGGCTCTACAATAAACTATACTCCCCAGTCCCATTTGAAATTTTAGCAAGATGGTGGTGCCACATGCCTTTAATTCCAGCACTTGAGGAAGAGGCAGGAGGATCTAAGTAAGCTGGAGGTCAGCCTGGTCTACAGAGAAAGCTTGAAACACCAAAGAAAATTTAATTTAGAAATGACTTACAACAGGAAAAGGTTGCTGTGTAAACTAAGTTAAGATTGAGTTCAGAGATTCAGGTGTTTTTGTTTTACCATTCCTGTAATAAAGTGCTTTCTGAAAAGTAAGACTAGCAGACTGGATGGGTGGCTCTGCCATTAAGAGCCATTTGCTGTTGTCCTTCCAGAAGACCCAAAATCAGTTCCCAGCACTCGTAATTCCAGGGGATCTGGCCCCTTTGAATTCAAACATGTAGGCAAAACACCTATATGGATAAAACTTGTACAGTCGTGGCTCCTTAAATACAAAGGGAAAACACAGTTCCCATTTGTACATAACACCCTCTATATATGGCACTTTGTGTGTGCTGTCTACTTGTTAAAAAAAAAAAAAAAACCACAAGGAAGACTCATAAATATCTCAGTTATTTTCCTAGAACATAAAGGACTCTTCCTATGACAGCAAATAGGGTATAACGTCTGTCAGATTATCATAGCCATGGTAAAATGCCTGCTGCCCCCAGTGGCATTTGAAAGCATTTAATTAAAAGGGATACAAATAACCAGTCAACAGATAATTTAAGGGACCAGGAGGAATTCTAGAACTGACCAACAACAAACCAAAAATATCCTACATGGTTGGGTTGGAATATGCCTGTTATCTCAGCACTGTGAAGGCTGAAGCAGGAGGATTACAAGTTTGAGGCCAGCGTTGATAGTGACTGTTGTAGTCCTGGCTGGCTACATACTGACAGAGCTCTGCCTGCCTCTGCCTCAAGTGCTGGGAGGTTAAAAGGACAGGTTCACCTAGCAGCTTCATGGTTTCTAACAATCCTTTCAATTCTCACCAAATTTTCAACCCAAGAGAATATTCTAACTTGATACACTAATGCTTAGTAGAAAGTTACTTTCTCAAATTCAAAAACTGTTGGAAGAAAATAAAGGTGCCTGTTTTGCTATGAATGCTACAGACAGCATCATGTATGTAACAGCCTCAAGTGTTAGAGGCTGAATGTTCAACCCAATTGAACCCACTGCAAAAGCACAAAGAGAAGATGGCTATTAATCAGTCCTTTTTAAAAGTGACTTAATGCTAATGACTCTAAAATTGACAGTGTATCAGCCAGATCACATGATCCTCAGTCCCTTCTGTCCCTCTGAACCAGCTCTTGACTGTGCCACATCTCAAATTCTAAGGCTAGAGTATCAAGGTCTGACCACTGAATTGAGCTACAGTTAACTGTTTGAAAATATTCACCAGAGGCTGGACCCTAAAGCCCTCTGCTTTGCTCCAATTCACACAGACATGTGTAAGGTTTGTGCCCCCTGTTCATGCATCTCCAGTGGGCCATGAGCTGCCTGTGTAGCCAAGAATGACCTTGAATTCTGATTTTCTTGCCTCCAACTCCTTCCTCAGTACTGTGATCACAGGCACGCACCACCACACCATGCTGACATGGTGGATGCTGGGGATTGAACCCAGGGACTTTGTGCACTTTTGGCCACTGGGTTAACCAACAATAAATCACTTGATGCAATATAAGGTAGACAATCTTTAAAAGACTACATGTCTGAGCATTTTGCTAATGTATTTGTATTGTGAGTGGCATTACAGATAATTGTGAGCCACTGCCCGGGAGAAGGGAATTGAACTCAGATCCTCTGCAAGAGCATCAAGTACTTTTAACCACTGTCATCTCTCTGCCACATTATTTTAGTCTTTATCTTCCATTACCACAGCATAGTCTAGAACTAATCTACCCTTTGAAATGATTTGGCTTAATTAAATCAACTTGTAGATTAGGGTTTCTCAACTCCTAACCTCTGAAGTTTAGAAAAACAAAAATCCCATTCAAAATAAGCTAAAGAGTACCAATAAAACATTTACAGAAAAATGCTGCTACTTGGGCTGGAGAGATGGCTCAGCGGTTAAGAAAGAGCATTGACTGCTCTTCCAAAGGTCCCCGAGTTCAATTCCCATCAACCACCTGGTGGCTCACAGCCATCTGTAATGGGATCTGATGCCCTCTCTTCTGGAGTGTGAGGACAGCTACAGTGTACTCATATGCATAAAATAAGTAAATAAATTTCAAAAAAATCAATCTGATAAAAAAAAAAAAAACCCCACTGCTATTTTTAAAAATTCCTTTTGGGTCATCACTTCTCCCTTTAACATCCTTACTGCTCCTTTCCCCACCAAATTTAGCTGAGAAACCATCGCCAGATGTGGAGTCTTCAAGACTAAAGTCTTCTAAAAAGATCTCTCATTTAATGTGGCTGCATAATAACTCAGACCTACATAAGCAGCAGGTTTTAAAGGTTGACCCTAAAATGAGAATAAAGTGAGATAGCAGTGTATTTTGCTGACAAGTTATCAAAACCCTCCATGTTTGATCTTCTAACATTAGGGGTCTTGCATGTTTAAAAGATGTCAACTGTGTGTGGGGGGGGGGGGGCTAGAAAGATAGGTCAGCCATTGAGACTGTGGACTGCTCTTGCCTAGGAATCAAGTTCAGTTTCCAGTACCCAGAGCATAAATCCATATTTAAACACATATATACAATTAAAAATAAAGTCACTGTAACTTTAAGGCCAGGTGTGCCTGCATATACCTTTATTTCCAGCACTTAGGAGGTGGAGGTAGAGGCAGAAGGACCTCTCTATGTTCAAGGCCAGCCGGGTCTACAAAGAACCTGTCTCAAAAGACAAACAAAAAAAAAAGATTAGCTCTTTTTTTTTTTTTTTTACTTCTTCAAGAATGCAGTCTTTGCCACTCATTGATCAACCCATTCAATTCTTTCATCCCTGATCCTTAAAACACAGCTCCCTGTAAATTATATCTCAAAGCTATTATTAACACACACACACTTTTACAATCTGAAAGTTTTCCTTCAACTGACAATACTCAATATTTAACTTCTTGATCTAAGTATCCTTGCAGAGCAACAAATACCCTGTATTCTGCAAAAAGGTAATTTGCATACATGTAACTCCAGTTCTTGAAACTGTTTCACTATGAAGACCAACACTGTAAAAGCAACTATTTAATACACTGTCTCACTGCAAAACCAGAGAAACACCCCCACAGCATTCCTGTCATGTCAATTGAAATCTAGGCACATCTTATACATACTAGCTACAATTTTAAAGTAACCTGTATCAAACATGATTTCTTACTTGCAGACAAACTGTCCATTTACAAATGAAGCAACTGAGGTAGCTCACTTTAAAACTCACATAGCCACAATAAAAACTAAAGCCTTTTTTTCTGAGGCAGGATCTCACTAGTCTAGGCTAACCTGGAACTATGGCAATCCTCCAGCCTCAACATCCCAAGTGCTGGGATGACAGGTGAGCTAAGTTGTTCAGCTACACCCTCATAGATTTAAGTCTTCTTTTAAAGATGCAACTAAAGAATTACCTATCTAGGTTCAAGTTTCCTAGAAACTTAAAGAATCTTCATTTGCCAGTCAGCTCTAAGACACTAAGATTAGAAGTGGGTTACAAGGAAACTGGTATTGTTTCAAACATTTTTCATTTTATTTACCAAATAGTGATTGAGTTGTATCTGGTATTTTTTTTAAACTTTATTTTAATATCTGGTATTTTTATAAAGAAAACTTAAGACCCTTTTCCAACTCGGGGCACAGTGGTCACTCAATCAGAGTTAAGAGTTGTTATCAATTCCAAAGTCAAGTAAAAGGTAAACTTGTGCTGAGGTAACAAACCAATCTACATTTCCTGAAGTGGAGACCTTCCTAGGAGAACAGATTTTTAAAGAAGGGGACACCACTAGAGAAGCCCTGTAAACCAGTGGTCCACAATCAACACACAGAATAAAACACACAGCTTACCAGGCAGGTATCTTTTTCTCTTCTAGCTTTTGACTTTTTTTTTAATTGCACATAGGTTAAAGGACAACTTGCAGGAGTGTGCGCTGGCCTCCACCACATGGATTCTTTGACTGCATTGGCATCAAGTGCCCCAAACCCTGAGCTATCTCCCTAGTCCAGCTATGTCATTCACCACTAAAGAATCTCTACACTTTTCACTTAGTTAAGACACCAAACGGTAGGCCAAGGAGTATTTTTCACCGATTAAAATCCATTAATTTGTAGATGATACTTTTAACCAGCGACTCCAACTTAGTACTTAACATCTTAATGAGCCTAGAAGCCTGTAGTTTCTAGGACTGTGATTCTGATCTGCTACCTGCTAACAATGTGACCTTCAACAAATCTTGGAGCAATTTTTCCTCATCAATTCTTTAATGATCTCACAGGCTTGTTCAATTAAGTGCTATACTAACAAAAGCTGTTATACCCAGTGTTGGGGATTTAGCTTAGAGTGCTTGCCTAGCATGTTCATAAGCTCTGGTTCAATGTTCAACAATGCAGGGGGAGGAATAAAAGTTCTTATGGTCAAATGCATCTTAATTCAGTGAGAAAGTTTCCCAAAGACATAACCTAATTCCTTGTAATATTAGAAAAGATGGACTTCTGGTTAAGATAATGAATGTTGCCCAGTGTGGTGTTAAAACACTTTTACTCCAACAATCCCGAGGCAAGCCTAACTACACGGTTAGCTACAGGACAGTCAGAGCTAAATAAGAGGGACCTTGTCTCATAGTTTAGAGACAGCAATCTAAAAGACAAGTCATGCTATAAGAAATAAACTGTATTTTCTAAACCAAAACCAACGTTAGGTGTTTAAAAGCCCACTAGCATTCACACAGGTCCACCTGCAAATGCAAAAAGAAAACAAAACACACACATAACCAGAAACAATCTCCCCCCAAACAAATCTCATTTGCAACACAGTGAATATATATTTCACTAGAAAAGCAAAACAACCGCAGAACCTCCTGCCACTATTTTAATAGCACCCTCTGGAAGTTTCCCACTTATCTGGGAAAATGACAAAAGCACTAAAACTACCCTCTTAATATGTAAGCTTCATATAATGCATCGCCCCGATCTCGTTCCCCACCTCTGCCTGACATATAGGCTGCACTCAGTAAAAACTGCTGGTTGAATCAGAGGTGGAAAGAAAAAGGCACAAGAGAATCTAGGTGTCCATCCCTACAGCTCTTCCCTAACACGTGGGCGCACACTGGGTTCCCTACCCCCAACTGTAGTAGGACCAAACCTAATATGCGTTCGCTTGGAGTACAGCAGACGAGCCACGCTCCAAAACCGACTAAAGCTTAAAGTACAAGGTCATAAATGAGCAAAACCCAAGTCCGTCCGGGCTTCCCATCTGGAGTCC